>NC_083317.1:96384652-96532152 GCF_963455315.2 Globicephala melas
AGATGTGTGCTGATAGGCCAAGCTTTGTCTCCTGGTAAGATGTTCATCAAAGTGCAGTGACCAACGGTGGTAGCTGTGCATCTCTCCACTCGGGGCCCAACAGCCAACTTTCTGGTCTGCAAGGGCATCTGTGCTTTCCAGTCTCTGGGCCTTTGCAGGAGCTGTATCTCTAGCATGGAGCAGGAATACTTCTCCCTCTGAGCCCTTTCTGGAGAACTCTGAATCATCCTTTAAGGCCTAGAACTCTCGCCACCTCTTCTTTGAAACCTTGCCAGATGGCCTTTACAGCGCAAACCCTGCACTCCCACTGTGCCAGGGAATGCACGGTTCCTCCCCTGAAGGGCATCACTGCCTCGTATGTACCTTGACAGTGTACGTGGGTAGCTGTGTGTTTGTGTCTCACCACACTGTGTGCTTCCTGGACAGGTCCACTTCTCATTCGTCCTTGAATCCCCAGCCAAGCGGCTTGCAAAGGAAAGGTGCTCCATAAATGTTAAATATAATTGAGTCTTTTAATAAAATGATGAGTGTAACCTCTAACACTATAAAAATTAAAAAACCCTCAGAAGCAACAATTTGCACTAAAAATTAATTTGAAAATTTCCTTCCATACATTGTTAGCAAAGTACTTTACATTTATAGACCTCTCCTGTGCTATAAAACTCCTGAGTGTTCTAAAAATATTAAAAAAAATAGGCATTTAGAACCTCTTTAATGAACTACTTCCAAATGTGGCTAAGATGTTTGAGGCTTTCCCCGCAGCAGGTGTAAAACCAGCCATTGGAGCTGAGGACCAGGAAGCTGGGAATTCCTGGCCCCGAGATGGAGTGGTGGCCCATCGAGGTTCTGCAGGTGTCAGGCAACACCACCCCTGGTGGAGACCCCGGTTAAAGGCTTGAAGGTTGTCTCTGGGGGTGCTCTTTGGTCTGGAGAGCTGCTTCCTGCGTTTTTGCAGGATAGTTGGTGCATCTGCAACTCTCTTGTGACTCGACTTTGTGTGGCATGGGCATCCCAGAAGCCAGCCCCTCACCTGCCATCTGACCCCAGCACCGCTCACGTCTGACATGTAAATCACGGCTTTCTCTACCACCTCACAGAACTGTAAATTCGTTCCTGTCCTCTCTGCTGATTTTCTAATGGCCCTTGTTTATAAGTGCTTTATGGTAAAGGGTGATTGAGAGAGCCATTAGTCTATCTCACAAGTTAATGTTTGAAAGGACAAAGGCTGGTCTAAACTACAGCAGGAAACAAAAAATAAAGGGGAGGGTGTGGCCCAGAAAAGAAGTATGAATTATTTCATTTGCTTCTAAGAGTTTAGTTGCAAATGCTGCCGTTAGAATCTTCTATCATTAGGATCCCACGATTACATTCCACCTTCGATGAGATTGTAGTGCTTGAATTTTTTTTTCACCTGTGAGGAACAACAAATTTTAAATGTTATTTAAAAAATAACATTTCCATCTTTGATTAAACTACAACTTACGTACCACTCCATCTAAGTATTTTTCCTATGCCTGGCTCATGCCAATGTGTATGAAATGCAGCGTGGAAAAGCGTTAATTAAACTGTTAGGTGATGTCACTCCGTATCAGTTTCAGGTGTGGCCATGCGAATAGTGAGAAGGCTAATAGCTGTGCTTGTATCTTGGCAGCAGATCGCTTTTCACTCTTGCCTCGCTTCTCAGAGTTTCTGCAAATGCCAAACATATGAAATGACTTTCGCATCTCCGTTCAGACCTCATGGTGCAGTGCCATTTTTGTGGGGCTGTGTACACCTGCTTTCACTAGACTCCAGTCTTGTAAAACTGTCAATGCATCCTTTCACAAGAACACATTAGTATTATTTAAAGGATTGTGCATCACTTTTTTGACTGCCGTAACTCGTTATAAGCAGAACTTAAAAGGGTTAATTGATTGGTCCTCCTTTAAGGTGACGCAAATACAGACCGATATCAGCAATTTCAGTGACACATTGAACAGTCACATAACCCTTATACAGCATTGTGATGTGTGCGTGTGTGTGTGTCTGTGTGCTCACAACGTCAAGATGTTTATGGAGACATACTGAGAACAGAGAAAGGGAAAAATTCAACTTATTTGAGAGACCAGAAGTGAGAGAAGCAAGGATAAGATGGAAGAGGAAAAAGAGAAATCTTAAAAAAAATTTTTTTTTGGCTGCGCCCCGCAGCATGTGGGATCTTATTTCCCTGATCAGGGATCGAACCTGTGACCCCTGCAGTGGAAGCTCAGAGCCTTAACCACTGGACTGCCAGGGAAGTCCCAGAAATCTTAAAATTTACATAGGATTGTTAAGGGACAGAGAATAGACATACACAATCTCTGAAGTCCTCAACATTTCTGACATCAGGCAAAAAATGCAACTCTGAAGCCTGTTCCTAGAAACCAGGTATGTTTTATGTGTAAAGGAAAGGGACAGCTGTTTAATCCTTTACAACTTGAAATTGCTGCTATCAGGATGAAGAGGGAGGGGAAGGCTGGAGTGGAGGGCTGGCACTGGGCAGGAAGTCTCACTGCAGAGCAGTTCAGCACAGGGATCTAACAGGACCAGTGAAGGCCGTTTTGGTGAGTGCAAGGGAGAGGTGTAGTTATACATGTGATAGTTTCTAAGACTTTGTGACTTGCCAAACTCACCATTAGCTACCTTGAGGGTGAATGCGTGTTAAAGCAACAGGATATTCACTTACCACCCCTCCCAATTATTATTAACTTTTTAACTGGGCAAAGTCAGCTTATGCCAGGCAGACATAGAGAAATTTATATTGAAAATACACAGTGCCAGGGAAATTTTTCTAATATAATATAGTCAATGAAAATAGAGATGGGTCTTCAGGTTTGGGGCTTGAGGATAAACTACACAACAAAGGCAAGAAGATATAGTGAATTTTATAAACGTATCAGTCCTGTGCCTGGCTTATCTGAATTCTTTCTGATACTCTAATTTTGATCCAAGGAGAAAAAAATCTCAGGAAAAAATTAGGAGTATGTTTGCTCTTTGTAATCATCACTTACGTACATAAACTTATGAATAAAACGAGATTTTGGAAAGAGAATTGATAAATAGCTGTTACATACCAAATAATAGCTTATGCTATTTTTTCCAATATGCTAGTTTTGGGATGGGGAATTTTTTAAATAATCAATTTGAATTGTCTGAAATGGGAAGTCGGTATTTATCTTATGCTCTGAGCTTCTGATTACCCCTCCTAGTACGGGAATAAGCTCTGATCGCTTGTTAATTGGCTTGAGATTCTCAGATGAAATGAGGCTTGCATTGCCAGATATTTTCACTGAGTCTAATGATGGATCACCTGAGCGTATCCTTCTTAACAATTAACTTCAATTTAGAAGACATTTAGAGTCTTTCGGAGGACATTTAATAGCAAGTGAAGTGATTTGTGGAAAGACTGTGAATTTCAGTCTTTCAGATGAAAGATGATAATGGGATCAAAGTCTTTTCTTCTGATTTATTATTTGTGTTCCCATTTCTCACACAGTGAAACTTCATATTTTTCAGGGAACTGACCTTGCTTCAGCCCTATACCTGAGACACTTATTAGAGGGGTGGGTTGCTTTTGAGGGCCTCGTTATGACTTTTAAGTATTCATACACTTAGCATAGAATAGGTAAGGCTTAAGAGCCTGGTAAAAAGAGAAAACTGTTGTGAAAATAGCTTTAACCTGGCAAAGAGTGAGAGTGAGTAAATAGAAGATGTATTTTATCATCTCAGATCAGTATTTTCTGGAGGAGGTGTGAGGAAGAAAATAAGATAATGAGAACTCAATTGGAAAACAGAGAATCCAGACATTAGAAAAAAGATCTAAGTAAAACATTACTCTTCTAAGAATTCACTCCGCTATTAATTCGGTACACGCCAAGTGTTCGTAATTGCCTTTGGCGACTCTGCGTGGACTTTTGTTCATCACCACTCTAAAGAAACTGCAATCCTGTTTCCTAAAAAGGCAGAGTTCTTTTCAAGGATGAACCTGCTCAACGCTGAGCTCTGAAACTCAGAAGGGTTGGGCACTTTGGGGATGGTCAGAGATTTCAATCTTGATGAGAAATTCCTTGTCAGGGACAAGTCGCCATAAAGCAGGGCCGTTTTCCCAGAGGGGCTGGTAAAAATACACACGCATTAGTAAAGTAAAGCAAGGGGAAGACACTGGCAGGTTGAGCCGTCCAGTCAAAAGTCGAAATGTTTGTGCACACCAGACAGTGTGTCTGGCTACCTCGCGGGACGGTCCATGTTTGGTCTGGGAAAACAGTGCCATGTTTACCACCAGGGAAGGCCTAGGGCTGAGTAACAATGACCAGGCCCCCAGAGCCGGAAGAGGCTGCTTTATAAATGGCCGCCTCGTTAGGTTGAGTGGGAGTGTGTTTCAGCAAATGGCTCTGAGGGAGAGCAGCCCAAACAGCTGCTCCTATCAGAGGGTAGCAGGCAGGTCTGTGAACCCGGACTTTTCCATGGGTTCACCTTTCACTGGAAGGTGCCACCCCTTTGGTGGCATCGCTGTGGCAATCCTCAAGTCGTCCTTCAGTTTTCTTTCTTGGAGGATCCTCCAGGGACTCTCTGCCAGTGTGGAGTGCATGGCATTTTCTAGAGGCCTGCCGCATCAGTCTTTGCTTTCCAACCAAAGCCTTTTCAACAGAAATATCAAAGAGGGCAGCACGTCAGACTGGTGGAGATGCACCAATTATATAAAAGCCAGTGCTGGTCAGCATGTGTGTCATTACTTATTTCAGCTTTCTGTAAAAGGAGGGGCATTTTATTCAAGCCAGGCAGAGACCTGGCAGTTTCCCAGTTGTGAAATTCTATTGACAAAGGTGTGAAGGGAAGGGCAGGGTAGCGTGGTCTGCTAGGCCCCTGTGCCCTCACCTCTGTGACCTGGGCATGTGTCAAGCCCAAACTGAACTGACCGGAATGACTTTGATTTGATGACCATTAAAGGTCAGGCACATAATGGGATCAGATGTGTCAGTGGAGGTGAAGTACATAGCATAATAGATTGATGGTAATTAAGGAGTCGTGTTTAATAAGAGTCATCAGAGTTAAAGGCAGTGTTGGAATGAGCAGCTTGGGGAAGGAACGAGAAGGCATGAAGAAAGGAGTGGGAAATAGGTCAAGGGATAATCTTTTTGTTACACTAAAGGAAGGGCCAGAGGAATTGCGCGTGTGTGTGTGCCCATTTGTGTTTCAGGGGACACAGCATGTTTTCTGTCTAAAAATTGGTGTTTGTGTTTTATTTTGTTGTGTTTCTAGACGACTTTTTAAAAGGCAAGGAGGATAGGTGGAGGAGAATTAAATTTTATGAACTTATAAATGGAAATGGCCCCAAGTCATCCTAATTCAATGTATATGTATCTAGAAAATACGAGCCACAAACCCTCCAATAAAGATATTTCAACACACAGTTCAAACATTAATCTATATTTTCTATTGGATGAGAATCTGGTTTGTTGCTGGGTTTGATTTTTATGTAAATCATCAAATCCCTAGAATTGATTAATTGCTTGTTCAATGCAAATTTTGTAGGTGTAGAAAGTTCTCATTCTTCACTAATACTTAATCCTATTATTGTGAAGCATTATAATTTTGTTAAGAGAGCACCTTGAATTAGAATACACAAACAAGGGCAGTTTTGGGGTATTGTAACTATCATACATTTTCCATATTATTTTTGTCTGTTTGCACAAACCATCATCTGGATTTATACATGGATTTCTAGGTTCACTCTAGAATGATCAGGTGTTGAGAATGCAAACAGCTAACCAGGACTCCATTGGCCATGCCACGTGGTAATGAAGAGACCAGGTAAGGGGCTTCGTGTCTAAACTGCCTTGTGACTTGACAGGTCTCAATGATCCATGCTTCACGTAACTCCCTTCCTGGTTCTCTGTGCCACAAATATATGTGAAAGAAGAGTTCTGGGTTTTAGTTCTGACTTACTCTTTTCATTGGGTCTTTGGCTCAGTAAGTAATCTCCGTCTGGAAGCAGAACTGAATTGGGAAAAGATTCTGTAGTGAAAAATTTTTTTATGAATTACCTGCCATCCTTCCTTCTAGCGACCATGACCCGGGCAGTTTGACCCCAGAGCCTATGCTGTTAACTACTCCGTTATACTGTCTGAGAGTCCGCAAGAGTATGGCTTGGTTTTATGAGAGTTTGATCTTATCTTTGAAACTCTGGAGCCAGTGCAGTGCCAGGCACACACTAGGAGCTCCATAAATGAACGGTAACGGTCATGTAATCCGATTAACTAACTCCCACTGACATTTAGCTAACTTACTCATGCTGACAAAAACGTCTCCAGAATATGGTATAATCTTTGCGCATAGGTGCAAGTGGATACGCTTTATGAGAGGTACTGGGGTGCGTGCTCAAACAGTATCAATCACAGAGCTGTCTACTTTTGCTTCGTCTGAAAATAACATCTATTTTCAGCATATGGCCCACAAGTAAGCAGGGCCTTAGATACATAGCGTCTTGGCCTGGAAGTTAGGTTAGTCCGACCCCTTTCTTTTAAGAATGCACTGACTATTGGCAGAAGCTGTGCAGGCCCTTTTTTTCGGGGTGGGTGGCGCAAGGCGGGGATCTGTTGGAATTTGTGTGACAACACAAAATACTTAGTATGGAGAAAAAGGGTTTGGAGTGCTTGAAGCTCAAATTGTTAGCTTTTAAACTTGATGGCCAATGTCCCACCTCTTGTCAGTCTTACCTCATATGTCAATGCCAGCAGGTAATGGTGGTGTTTGACAGTGACAGAGCAGCTTTAGCAGTGCAGATGCTCTGGACACCTATTTATAAGCAGTCTGAGGAGGGCACAATAAACAACTCCTCTCAAGGTTGTTTATTTTTCAAAAACATTTATAAACAATCAAATGAATCAAACAGCTATTCTACAACTACTACTATTGTGATTTCTGATGGCTAACATTTATGGAGTACTTCCTGCATGCCAGGAATTGTTCTACGAGCTTACGTGTATTAATACACTTAATTCTCACAACAATTCAATGGAGTAGATGCTATTAATATGCCCACTTTATAGATTAGGAAACTGAAGTACTGAGAAGTTAACGTAAATTAAGAAGTTGAGAAATGTCAAATGGAGCAAAGTTTCAAATTAATACAAAAATTCTTCCATACCACCTGATAGGCTGGGCTACTTTATTTTAATTCCTTTACAAGGCTGGATCTTTAGAGTAGAAATCCTAGGCTTTCTAAGCTGAAAGGAATTTTGAAAGCAGCTAGCCCACAGCAACTGTTCACTGATTTGGAATTTGAGGCTCAGAGAGGTGAAGTGACTTTCCCAAGATCACACAGCTCTTTGAATGTACACTTTAAGCTCTGAACCCTTTCTCCTATACTAGGCTTTATGTTTCATGTTACTTTTTCATTTTCAAGATGGTGTAAAATCATTGTATTTAGCCTTCTATCTCCTTCCATTCTATAGAAGAGAAAACAAAGACACACACACAAAACAAACTAGATCTCAAGTCCTTGTTAAGTACTTGTCACTGGCCCGGGCTGCATTAGGATCTATGGTGAAGGAGGCCGGACACTTTGCTTGCTCCCATGAGCCTGGTGTCTGGCTGCGCCTTGATAAAGGTAATAATAGATGTTCTCCGCCTTTCATATTGCCCCCCAAATAGGGTGTTTTGGCTGTCGTTACTTCCTGAGCTCATGGAGACAACCTTGGCCGAGTCACTTAAAACACTTAATCATAACCAAGCACCTTACTCTACCAAAATAATTCCTTTTAAAAGTGTCCCAACTTGATCAACAGACAAGCATCCAATGGCGATAGAAAAGCTGAAAGCAGACACATCATAATTGGACTGCGAAATTGAAAGAGCAGAATGATTTAGCAATGATTGAACATTTGGCAAAGAATTTTTCATCAGGCTTTAATCCCAAGTCTTTCAACAGAGGAGGGCAATCTTCTGAAAACTGTTTGAAACGGTGGAACAGCAATTAAAGCCCTTCATCATTCATAGATAGGAAGCAGAAATGAGTGTACTTGCCAAATATGGCACTGTGGGCATTGGAAGCTAGAGGGTTGCAATGGAAACAAACCTGTTGAAAACCAAATAAGATGAACACCGAGGAGTACAAAAGAAGGAAGGAAGATGACCATCATTGGGCCCCTCTGAGCCTTTTGTTAAAATGAGAATTTTGTCCCCTTCTAAGAATAAGTCTTCCAGTATTCACTTCAGGAAGTCCCATTGCTTCAGCTTGGATGGCTAATATGAAAAACAAAGCAATTGTTTGTTGACACGTTATTCTAGCAGGTGCAGTTCCATTTTAAACAAGAAGCCGCTATTGTTTTCAGGAATTGTGTTGATGACTGTCTAAGGACATGAAGGGCTGGTTCCGCTGCGGGGGACACCAGGGTGATGTTTTTCACTTTAGCCTTTGGGTCCAATGGTTCTCATCGTCTGGATATTTATGACTAGCACCTCCTAGATGTTTATGCAGGTTATAAAAGGGTAAGCCAGTTTGTTTTTATAAACAATTAAAAAAACCTGATTTTCATATTCTGAAAGTCTTGGGCAGGAAGAAGTGACTAGGGCTATCCAGATGTTTATTTGGCAGCCCCTAGACACCTGAGGGTGGAGGGTCCCCTTGTTTTATCGTCTTTGGTTGGGGGGAAGGTCAGTCAGCAAGGGTGAGGCCCGTGCTGCCTAAGTTAACAAGTGAGAAGTGACGTTGGCATTAGGGGTTGGTGGTGACCTGCCTTGGCTAAAACCACTAGATTCCTGATGCCCAGTCTCCTTCCCAGGCAAAGTGAGAACAGGAAGGTGAGGGAAGAGGTGTGACAGCAAACCTTGAGATGCTTCCTGTTTTATGAGCACGTAGGAGGGGAAGGACCAGGCGGGCCAAAGACATCCAGGGCTCTCCTTCCTTTTGTGTAGCAGTGACACGTTGCCAGCCTAGCCTTATTTGTGAGATGTGGGGCTGTGTGAAGTGCTCGGGTGATTTATGGGCAGCATGGAGCAGTAATCCCTCCCCTGGCTCTCTCCTCAGCCTTCTCAGCACGGAGGCACTAAATATCCAGCCTGACTGGTGATGCACCGCCGCTGGTGGACTCCTGAACCGGGGCTGTGTTAGCCTCGCAATTTACTTTTTCTAAACCACAATAAATTCAGGCACAAATGGCAGCAAAATTAACTGTGAACATTCCACCATATTTTGCAGGCTGGGAGCTCTTATTGGCTCAGATCTGGTTTGGCTTTTATAGCTGATTCTCTTAACTAGAGAAAGAGCGGACTTCCTTTTCTTCACTTTTTTTTTTTTTTATGTTTGGTGAGAGATTATCAGCTTTAACAAAACGCTGCTATTAAGTAGAAGAAACAGCTGTCCTTCCTCTGAGGGGACAGTGGCTTTTAACTAAAATGCTTGAGCCCACGGTACGGTCTGTGTTAGAGTTCGTTATCTTCTGTGAGAAATGCTCATTTATTTGTCATTACTGAACAAATATCTAATTGATTTATACTATATGTCTCACATGCAGTGAGGAAGCAAACTGTAAAGTAATATTACTAAACCAGAATGGCTTTGATGTTTTTAGGTCAATTACATTTCAGTGGGTAGAAGCCAGGCTGTAGTTCACTTAGTTGTTGTTTAATAACCTAGTGCTACCCGCTGGATTTCGTCCTTTCTATTGTTGATACAGTGAACTGAAGTAGTGACTGGTTAAGGTTGACAAATTATATGGAAGGAGAATGGGCAGCGCTGAAATATGATCTGGTCTCCTGGCTCTCTTGGTCTCTGCTTCTGGCGCCCCTCACTCCTGCTCTCCACAGTCGTCTTCATGCAGGTTGATGCCCAAATGTCTTCAGGGACTCCGTTTTCCTGTTAGATGCTGAGATGATGCACGTCAGTGTGGTGCTGAGACCATGCCTCAGCCTGAGGAGGGCTCCCCACGTCCTCTTCAGTCTCCTTTCTTGCCCCTTTTCCCCTCAGGTTCTTTTAAGGTCATACAGACTCACCTGCAGATCCTCAACACACCCCTGTGTCCACACTGCCCTCAGTACCTGAGTAAGGGCTGCTTTAGCCCAGACCTGAAGGGCAAACAAGATATCGGGAGTGTGTGTGTGTGTGTGTGTGTGTGTGTGTGTGTGTGTGTGTAGTTCAGACTGATCTTGTCACCTATGTGTTGGGCCCTTTTAGGCAAGTCTCTTATTGTTTCTACGTTGAAATTTCTTCATTTCTAAAATGGGATTAGTAATCTGCCACAGGCGTACTGTAACAACTAAACGAGACGATAGATATGAAATCGTTTTCTCATTTTGATGGCATTGAACAGGAGACGGAGCTTTAGGAAGTGCAGAAGAAAAGGCTGGAGCCATGGGGCGAGGAGTATTTTGGAGGAGAGAGCTGGGAAAGAGCTCAGGGCGAGGGGGCTGAGGGGCAAGGAGCAAGGCTGCGAGAGTGCAAAGCCACCACCTTAGACCGGAGAAAGGAGAGAGGTGTTCCAAGAAGTGTTCTGGGACCAGGCAGGGTTCAGCCTTTCAGAGCTTAAACCCTCCACATGATTCTAAATGGCCAGCCTAGACTTTGTCAGGTGGGCTGCCCATTCTTAGGCTAGCACCGTAATGTGTATGAATCCGTTCCTTGCATGGTCCTTCTCCTCCCACTAGCCACTACATTCTGACTCATATGAGGTGGAGGGACAAGTCTTATCTTAACAAACCAAAGCTCTTCGAAGAAGAGGAAAACCAGTGGTAATCTATAATCCATTTCAGTTTTTTGGCATTCTGTCTTTGGTTGTTGCCTCTGAAATTTTGGGGTCAAGTTTATTAACCTCATCTGTCATGGCAGGAGAGAAGGCACCAGGGGTAGCTTTTAATCCGAGGAAGCCACTATCTTGCTACTCAAAGTGTAGTCCGTGGACCAGCAACGGGGCATCACTTGGGAGTCTGTTAGAAATGCACACTGTTAGGCCCACTACACACTTACTGAATTAGAACCTGAATTTTTAACAAGATGCACAGGTGATTTATGTAAACAGTGAAGTCAGACCAAGAAGACAAACCTCACCCTGTTCACGGCCTCACATACAAACACCTATACTCATTATGCAAACAATTCATTTTCATCAGAAAGATTATAAAAAATACAGAAATACATAAAAAATTACCCATGGTCTTGCCTCTGTTAACATTTTCCCTATCTGTCTTTGCCTTTTAATCAAAAAAGTCTGGATTTTCTGGACTTTTTTGTGTGTGGGGGGAAGAAGGCCACTCCCACATCTTCAAAAAATGTATTGGATTTGACAAATTGCTGCTAGTATTGGGGGAGGGGGAAGAAAATAAAATTAAAATAGGGACCTAACCCTACTTTCTGTTGGATGACTGGTCTGCAAGCCTTATCAGGAGTTGGAGAATAGAAACTTGATTATTAAGCAATTCTTTACTCATTTTAATTCTTAAATTTCACTGAGTAGTGTCTTAAGCAGATTTGGTATCCCAAACAGGCTCGAGGCTCTGTGCATCTGAGGTTCAACAAACTTATTTCATCTTGTAGGATGAAGTTGATGGAAAAACATGTATCAGAGTTTTCCTCCTTCTCTGGGCAGTCTACCTAAAAAGATTAGTTAGCCTGATTCTAAAGGATGGCTTTGTAAAGAGTTTTTTTTTTTTTTTTTTTTTTTAGCAGGGGTTAGGTTGTATAGGTTGGAACAATATTTTCTTGTGTTGAGGCAGAATTCTTTGAACTTGAGACGGGACTGGTGTTGGTGCTGCATTTCAGCTTCAAGGGATGAATTTCTTTCTCTAAGCCCCCTGTCTCTTCTTCTCCAAACTTCCTAATAATTTAATTTACCAAACCTGGAGGACATGGAGCTTTTCTTGCTGCCTCCAACTCCCTTTGTATATTTTCAAGGTTTAGAGATTTCTTAGCAATTGTCATCAAACAGACAGCGGGCTTCGGGTGTCGACCTCACGAGCAGGAGCTGGTCTTGGGGGAGAACCTGAGCTCTCGACTGACACTCACACCCCCCCACGCCCCCCAGCTTCAAGGACTGGGGGGCTGGGCCATTCTAGAAGATTTGGAAAGGAGCCACCAACAGGAATTATTGAACAATTGCTCTGTGAAACTTAAGATAACACTTTGTTCCATCACAGTGGAATTGCCGTGTGACAGAAGGAAATTATCTGTTTAGTTCTAGGTTAACGTTTATGTGAGAAAAATAAAATTAAAGTTGATGGTATCTTGTCCAAGAAATGCTTGTGTTTACTTTAAAGAACAAAGATTAACTCAGCACTTTTGCAGAGTGAATGTAACCAACTTTGGAGGATTCGTTGTTTGAGTTGCAATGGAAAAAAAACCCAAACAAACACCAAAACCCAAAAACTAACAACATCTTTTAAGATGACAGTGGAATATCTCCTGGCCACCAAATTAGGTTCCCTGAAGTTAGGATTTCCAGAAAGAACTGGATTATGAACATAATGGTACGAAGTGGTCCATCCCTATGGATCATTGGCAGGTATGTGTGTGTGGGGGGGGTGATTTTATGGATGTTAACTTACTTTTTAGCAAGTAGAAAAAGCTGAACAAGGCATACTGAGTTCATTATACATTTCTCAAGCAAATTAATAAGGAAACATTTTACCACTAGTATATAAGGAATCTCAGTAGTACTTGTGGTAAAAATGCTGGTAGAAATAACTTTTCATTCAGCCTCGAAATGAAGAGTCAAAATCATGTGTTTGTTCATCCAGCTCATATTATCATGGGTCTCCTATGTATAAAGCACTATCCCGGGCCAAATGGGGGGATACTGTGATGAATGATTGACAGGTTCTTGTGTTAACTTTATAGCTGGCTAGGGGAGACCTGAACATGGTGATAAAGGGCATATTGAGAAAGTTAAGCCACCGTAACAACTTATATTCCTAATATATCTCTAGCCTGCCTTTCCTTTGGTTAAATAGAGGGTCGGATATTTGTGCAAGCCAGTGTGTTTTATAAACACGTATACGGTTCCTTAGACTTGTACAGTGCTTACACTATGGGTCAGAAACTTTCTGAAAACTTGAGAGATGTGAACTCATCCAATCTATGGTTATTAAACCCACCATTTTGCAGATAAGAAAACTGAGGCACAGAGAGGTTGAATAACTTGCCACATCATGGGAGGAGAAAGATATGAACTTGGCAGCCCAGCTCTTGGGTCTTTCCAGGCACTGAGCGGTGGTGTCTTTCCAAAGTGGTTGCACACATCGGTACAAGCCAAAAAGAATTGTGAAAGGCACACTGCTCATTAGCTGGCAGATTTGTTTCTATCATTTAGGCCTGCGTGATTACAAAATACATGTTTGTCCCTTACTTCTCAAGCAGTGATGTGTTCTTGAACTGTGGAAATCAAACTGCTATAAACATTTGAAAGAAACATGGGAAGGAATTATCGAAAGGAATCCAATATTGGTAACGTGAAGACTGTTTTACAAAATAAGCACCAAGGCTTTTGTTTATCTATTTTGAGGTTTAGAGTTTCCTTTTTCTTTTTTTAATGTTGGGCATTTGTTTATATTGCTCTTATTGATTTGAAATGGATCCAGTGGTGCTTATGCACAAGGGTAGTTCTTAGCCTTGATTCTGGAGAAAGATTTACTACTAGAGGAAACATAACACTCTCTTTAAGTGAAAGAGGAGTATTGGGAGGGCATCCTCTATAATCTAGCGCTTCATTGAGGGTTATGGGAGTGTGTATATATATACATATAGATACAGATATAAAATTTTATATATGTGTGTATATATTATATATATATATATATTTTTTGTGTGTCTCTTGGAGTCATGGTGAATATATGCTCATCAGAAATTCCTATGCTTTAGTTTATGTGTGTGTGTGTGTGTGTGTGAGAGAGAGAGAGAGAGAGAGAGAGAGGGAGAGAGAGAGAGAGAGAGAGGTTGAAATTAAGGGAAGGGAAGGATGGGAAGAGAAGGGAAAGTAAATGAAGAATCTTATGGAGGAATGAGATGAATCAATGGATATGTAGGCTCATCAGTTTTTATAAGTAAGAAAATCACAAGCACCATTTTCTTATCCCATTAGATCTGAAAAGGAAACTAAGACCAACTAGTCTAGTTATACTTAGAAGAATATTTTAACAAGGGGCTGAGCTTGATCCTAGTTCCTTGCCACCAGATACTCTGTTTTATTCATTTTTCCTCAGCGCCTGGGAGAGAGCCTGGCACAGAGCCAGGAGCCCAGGGAATGGATGTGGAATGAATACAACTAGAGACCTGGGCTTCTGTCAAAATCTCTCTATACCTTCAGAGAAGAGACCTCCTCACCTCAGACAGCAATCACTGGCCAGATGCCACATTGTCCTTGAAGTCAGCCTGCCCACTGAACTCACAGGCTTTGAAGCAGAGTGAGGCCAGCTCAGGAACTCAGCGGGAAGCCTTGTGTCTGTGACCTGGCCCCGTGGGTAGTGTCCGGAGACTACAGTGTCCTTGCTCCAAGGCCAGAGATACAGGCCCAGATTACCGAGGGTCACAGGTCCACATTCTTGAATCAACTGGAGCATTAATTAGTGACAATTACCTATTGGAAAAAAGAAGTCGAGTCCTGAGTGCTCCTTCCAAAAAACTTGAAGACAGAAGGAAGCTTCTAACAATGGGTCATAGGAGATGCATTTCCGTCCTGATGTTAAAAACAAGGTACTGTCTAATTGATGAGTAGTAGGGGCTTGCAGAGAGGCTTTGATGAGCCATCTCCTGCTTCCTGAGATTGTGACCCCCTCAACAAACACTGACAAATAAAACCAGCATGACTTCAATATAAATGAGGGCACACTATCTGAAGAGATGCTTCGTTCTCAGGATGTGGTTGAAATCCTGTTATGAATAAGGTTTACATCCTTGCCACTGAAATAATATTTTTGTACTGTGGAAATCAATGGTAAGGAAAAAAATGGACAGGTCATCTAATATGTAAACAATTTAACTTTGATGTAATGTCTTGCTTGCTGGATTTGGTCCTGGGGAAAGTCAAAGAACTTGTTACTTAGTTGAGTTCTCTCTCCCCCTTTCTCTCTCTTCTTCCCATTTAGCTTCTCTCATCTTCTCTTACCTTGGATAGCATTTTGATCGTGAATCCAGCCCAGAAGGGTGTTGTGTCAGAATTTCTTTTTGGCCTTGTAACTCTTTTTCTCTAATCCTTAGGCATTTAGGATTTTGCTAACTGTGATTTAAAATAGAACCAGGAGAGATTTGGTCTGAGGGAAGGTGAGAGCGTGTATTTTGTCAAGTTGTAAACTTGTGGAGAATTTGTGGGTACTACATTTCAAACAGAGCTCAAATCTTTTGACGCTCAGGTTCCATTTGCTCTTGGCAAAACACAATTTCCTGGTTCAAAAGAAAACAAGCACATAAAAAAGGGTCCCCAGGCTTCTTGGACATCAAAGCTTAGGAGATACTCTTATAAAATAGCATTTGGATGATTTTTGGATTATAGAAACTGGGAACATACAGATTAAAACTACCGTTAAGTTACAAAAAAACCCAGGGGCAAAGATGTTGGCAAAGTGCATTATACTTTGGATATTTTTGCCAAAAGTGAGACATTTAGTTAGTTTTCCTGCTCTTCCCCCAACTGAATTTTTTGGGTAAAATCTCAGCTATGTCAAATTCCATTTCGGCTTCTTCCTGGTGTCCAATAAACCTCTTGCCTAAAAGGGTAGTCATGACCCTTTTGAATCAAGTTTCTTTGAAAATTATGTTCATGATTTTGTTCGATGTTCTAGCAACTTTATGGGTTAATATGTCTTTGTACATAGTATCAAATATTGACTAATCTATCAGTTAAAAATACATTGTTTTAAAAAATCATTCTAGATGAGTGGTTCTCAACTGGGGGGCAATTGTGATCCCCTTGGGACATTTTGGAAACACCTGGGGACATTTTTGATTGTCATAACTAGGGGTGGGGTTGCTATTGGCATCTAGTGGGTGGAGCCCGGGATGCTGCTCAACATTCTACCATGCACAGGACAGCCAGCCACAACAAAGAATTATCTTTCTCAAAATTTCAATAGTGCCAAAGTTTAGACTCTAGGAGAATTATAGACAGTTACCATCTTTAGATATTTGCCTTTTATCCCAACCAAAATCAATGTTCATGACTGATTTCTGGGCATAGATTGTTGGATTGGAGGAAGAGGGGAGAATAAGAATGAGAAAAAGAAAGAGAGCAATAACTGCAAGGCTAAGTTAATCTTTTAGATCCTGAAGTCACAGTATATCCCATTATAACTCAGGAAAATAAAATATTGCTTAAAAGTTAAATAATGATTCTGAGGCCCAGAGATGGTTAGCTGTTATAAGCATGTTCTTTAAGTCAGAAGGAAAGCAACAGAAACAGAATGTGTTAACGTATTCGTTTGTCATTGTTTGTTTTTATATGCTACTACGTGCAACACCAAAGAGAGGCTTATGAAACACTCCCATTCTTTACAACTGCCTGGCTTGCTTGTTTTGCCCCCATTGGAATTTGTTCCATCATTCATTCATTCAGCAGATATTGATGCATGCTTGGAAAGGGCAGGAGTTGGGGAAAAAAATGTGTGAATGGAAGCTTTCCTAGGCCTGGTTGAGATCTGCAGAACCCTGTAGAGAAGTCAGCTGAGGCAGAAGTGCAAGGCCCCATTCTGTATTGCAGTCCAGCATAATATATAAGTTTTCTAGAAGAAATGGTGGCAGTGGCCAGAGACCGTGCATGTCACTCTTAGGGAATTTGCAAATGTCTGTAACTGCCATGGATGGGGTGTCCAAGAGGGGATGGGCTGTCCTTGGGAGGGGTTCCCAAGCTCAGAACCACCCGAAGCGTGTCTCAAACCTCAGCAGCATCACATCAACAAAATCAGATTCCTGGACCTCACCTCTGGCCACTGACTCAGAATCTCCAGGGAGAGGAGGTGTTTATCAATTATCACAGATGATTCTTATCACTGTGCAAGTTTGGAATGCTTTCCCCATAGGACTAGTAAATCAACGAACTTGCAGAGGGAACCTGAGTCCAGAGTCCCATCTTTAGCCCTACCATCACCCCAAACAGACTCATTCATCCAGCAAACATCTGTTGCACACCTGTTGGTCTAGAGGCCGGAGGTACCGTGAATAAGACTGACAAGGTCCTTGCTCTCACAGAGCTTATGTTCAGGTTCATGAATGAGAACCGAAGTGGAGTATTTTACCTGAGGTGTTCCTTCTCTAATGCAGATCAGAAAGGCAGAGAGAAACTTCAGATTATGGAGGAATGTAGGAAGATGTTCCCACTAATGCACAGGTACCTAGCAAATACACTCTGGTATTCAGGAATCTCTATCAGTATTACACTATTGGTATGAACTTGGGAAGATTGCTTCCTGTCTCTGTGTGCAGTATCCCCATCTGTAAAATGGGGATATACATATTATCTACCGCACAGAGCTGTTGTGAGGAGTAAATTAATCAAGACTTGTAAAGTGCTTAGGTTGGTGCATGTCCTAGGAAAACACACAGTAAATATTATTTGCTGTTAACATCCTCATCATTGTCAACATCATGATTTTATTCTCTCCCTCTCTTCTTCAACCAAATCCCATGATTCTCAGTGCCACTGATGGAGAAAAAATATATCTGGCCACGCCAGCAGATTGTATTCCTTTATTTACTCAACGATCCATTCCCATATATGAACTGAGAGTCTGCCAAATTCAGGGCTTGGATGTGGGAAACAAAAAATTAGTTAGCAGTAATTAGCTCAGTTCAGGTAGGAAGTGATTAAGAGAGTATGGATAAAATGTTCTGAGGGTTCAGAATAGAAAGTGATTTCTTTATGTGGGAAGAGACAAAATTGGGATATCCTTTGGGGAGATGCAGTCATCGGTACACTCTGGGAAAATATAGTGGGGACCAAATAAATAAATTGAGTTGAACTGAATAATTCTCTATCCTCCCTCTAAGCAGTGCCGTAAAGGTAGAGTAGAAATACCAAATTTCAGAAACAGTTGGGCTAAATAGGTCTTCGTGAGCGAGCCTGGGCACCTAACAGCTACTGGTAATGAAATTTCTATGGGGAAACATGCTCTCGAATTCCAAACAACCAACACACAAGTGGTCTTTTGACTTGCTGCTTCTTTGTGAGAGGGAGCTGGTCTGAATTCATTGCTGATTTGAAAGGAAAATGAGTAGAGTTTGAAACCGCTTATTGACACGATCTCTCGTGTCACCTTCCTATCGCCACATCTCAAATATACCAAGACCTTTTACAGAAGCTTAAACAATGCTCTACGGCTCTGGTTTTATTCCTTTCCCACCAATTTGCTTTTAGCTTATCTGGACTTTGGTATGTCATTTGGAAATTGGGCTCTGTTTTCCTTGCTTACATTGAAAAAAGAAATGATTAACTGAAATAACACTGCACATTACTCAGATTTAATTATGTTTGCAATACATCACCCAGTGATATGGGGCAACTTCTTGCCGTTCGTTTTCCATCATGAGTTTCTCGTAACATATGGTCCTCGTGAAATAGTTTTGATTCAGAGTCCCCAGTAGCATATGGCAAAAAAAAGCCCCTCAAGTCAAATGCAAAGTAAAGGCCAGCCTCTGTGCGCCAGAGGAGCCTCCATCGACTGCAAGCCAGCAAGCCCGGAATCTGAATTGGTGTCAGGGTTTCATTCATCATGAAGATTTTACATTTGGTTTGGGACTTTGGAGCATGAGGTTCTGGATGTAAAAGTCAGAAGAGATATGGCTTTTGTAATGCCTGTAGAGATTCCTGTGTCGATAAGGTCAGCAGAAAGTTAATAGATTTTTATCTTCTCATCACATGAACTTAATATAGTGCAACTCTTTGGTGGGGGTGGGCTGGTGGAATGGGATGGGAATCCCATCACGCTTTTCAGATTTTTCACAAAGGATGTTTTAGGTATTTAAGTGCATTTTTGCTTAAGGTTAAAAAAAGCCCATCTCGCACATTTAAATAAGAACGTAGGAAAACTTTATTTAAATGCTGCGCAACAGCACTGGCTAAAAACGACGTAGTCAGAGCAGAACATGGTTTTTTCTTTGTGCTGGTTATTCACTTACATAGGAGTAGGAAGAGGCTGCACTTACGGTGCTTTAGTAGAATGTGAGCCGGTTCAACTTAGATGCCTTCAAGCAAATGCTCAGAGCCATAAGGCAGTTCCATTAGGGCTGCGTCATCCTTCCACCAGACTCTAAATAAATGGCTGCTGTGGGCCTGCCCTGAAGGGAAGGCCCTGCTGCCAGGCATTGGCACACGCCTGGGAAGTCCAGTCGAGGGAGGATGGGGTGTGTGTGTGAAGCCTGCCACCAAGACCTGCTTTCAGAGGGAAACTGGGGGGACGTGGGAGAAAAAAACCCAGGCTGACTCCAGAAGCCACCTTTGAAAACCTCGAAGCCAGATTCCCTTCACACCAACCTGCTGAGTCGAGATCTGCTCTCTCGTGGCCACTCGGACCGAGCTGCCCCAATGGGCTGTGAGAGTGGTTTCCGCCACCTGGGGATGCTCACTGTGGGACGCAGGGAAGCCGGTTGGGTGGGGGGTGGGGGGGCTGAAATGCAAGGCAAGTCCATGAAGGGACAGCACTGGGTCAGACTGACTAGCAGGCCTCAGCGATCAAACATGTCACACCTGTCTTGGCCACTGGTGCAGGTGTTCTAGGTCAGCTCTCACTGTGGTTATCAATCGCTGACAGTTGACAGTTTAATTTTACACCACAAGTACCTCATTACTTGTGTAGGCACTTGAAGAACATGTGGGCACTGGATCGGATCAGTGATCAATGACAAAGGTTGCAGAGGGTGCAAGTGGTAGCAGTAAAAGTGAAGGTCTCCGTGCATGAGTTGGCAGTGGTGAGGATACATGACAAGGGGAGTTTAACTGACAAACAGTTTGTCAGGTTGAAAAGAATGGAGATTTGCCAGGGAGCTAGCTGTAGACTCTAACATATATCTCTTGACTTGAGGGAAAGGAAGGGGGAAAACCCCAATCCCAGCAGAGCCTTCCTTTCTCGAAAATGCTTACGCAAATTTAATGAATGTGCGGGGTGGTAAATTTTTATTCTATGAGCATTTATCTCATGACATAGATCCATTCAGGTGTTTAGGAATTTAAGATTAGTAGGATGCAGTGATGCTATTTTATAACGATGTGTGTGTGTGTGTGTGTGTGTGTGTGTGTGTGTGTGTACGTACATCAACGGCACCAAACAGGACCATTGCTGTTTTACATTGTCCTGCAGCAGCTTATGGTGGATATTCAATAGTAAGAAGTTGTTCCGTATGAGCCCTTTTATTCTTATCAGTACAATTCAGGGTCAACACCATCAAAATAGATTGCCTTAGAGTGGTAAGAAAAAAATCCATTCTTTCAAGTGTCGTTTTTAGTGGTACTTTAATAAATTCCTTGCAATTTTCCTCTCCCCTCGACTTTTTACTTTCGAAAAAGGAGTTTCTGATATTCTTTTCCTTATGAAAATCTTTCTGTTGGTGGTGTTATTTTCTTTTTTCTTTCTTTTTTTTTTTGTAATACGCTGGCCTCTCACTGTTGTGGCCTCTCCCGTTGCAGAGCACAGGCTCCGGACGTGCAGGCTCAGCGGCCGTGGCTCACGGGCCCAGCCGCTCTGCGGCATGTGGGATCTTCCCGGACCGGGGCACGAACCCGTCTCCCCTGCATCGGCAGGCGGACCCTCAACCGCTGCGCCACCAGGGAAGCCCTATTATTTTTTTAAAAGGCACTGGCTTTAAGAAAAAGACCACATGGCATAAGTTTTATTCTTTACCACGTGCCTTTTCTGTTGGAGTAAGATTGATTGGGTGCATGGTACATGGTATAGTAGTATGAAGATGGGTTTTGAGACAGATGGACTTGAGTTTGAGTTCCACCTCTGCAACTTCCTGCAGTGGTGCTTCGGCAAATTGCTGACAGCCTCAGATGTGTTGTTCATTAAAAAAGTTTGGTATAGGGCTTCCCGGGTGGCGCAGTGGTTGGGAGTCCGCCTGCCGATGCAGCGGACACGGGTTCGTGCCCCGGTCCTGCAAGATCCCACATGCCGCGGAGGGGCCCGTGAACCACGGCCGCTGAGCCTGCGCATTCGGAGCCTGTGCTCCGCAACGGGAGAGGCCACAACAGTGAGAGGCCCGCGTACCACAAAAAAAAAACAAAACCCAAAAAAACCCAAGTCTGGTATAGGAGTGTTGAAAGGGCTAAATGATGTAAAATGGCAGAGACTGCAACTCGCACCCCAATATCTATTCCTCTCCTTTCTCCTTTTAATAAAGGACTTGAACTTTGGCTAAGCGTATGGTCATCCAGTAATAGGTTACATTTCCGGCCTCCCTTGGAGTTAGATATGGCCCTGCCATTAGGGTTCTGTCTCATGGAATGTGAGCAGAACTATGTTTAAAGTATCTGCAGTTTAGAAAAGGAAGCTACCTGTTCACCGTTTCTTCTTTTCCCCCTTCCTATGGGCAGGAAAGTAGATTGACGGTAGTGAGTCAGCTCTGACTATACCGATGAGAACAACGCCCTAAGAAATGGCAGAGCAATAAGCTAGGAGGCATCTGGAACCCTGGATGACCTTGCAGATCAGAGCTGCCTACCTGCCTGGGATTGCCTGCTCCATTCTGGACTGTTACATTAGAAAGAAACTTACTTCTCTCCTTTTAAGCCATTGTAGTTTGGGGTCCCTTTGATATAGCAGCTTAGCCTAAATGCTGATACAGCTGATGTATGAAGTAAGTAGGCTGGTACGTAGCAGCACATCAACACGCTTGTTGTTTAAAACAATGTATATTGTTTCATTTCTAATCAACGTAGTGAATACTACAGGTAATACATTAAATATTAACCAGAAGGCATCTGCTTAGTGGCTGGGTTAAATAGTCATTCTTTTTTTCCCTCTAAACTGGTCTTGCCAGTCAACTGTCACCTGATTGGAAAAAGTTCACCTTTTCAGGTTGCTCTGGTTTCTGTACAGAATCATCTCTCTCACTCTATGTTATTTCACTCAGGATTTGGAGGAATAAATGAGCTTCCCTTTTCCTTTCAGCATCAAGTGCACTATGTCATTTATGAAACCTAGTTTACCACAGTTACCACATGCTATCCATGGCTTCTGCTTTAAAAATTGGGGTAAACTTTAGGATGTGATAATTTCTAGGAAAAGAGGCATGAAGTTCCAGAACACCAAAAAATACCTTGATGATTTAGAGTCTGTGGGCATCTGGACTCTAAATGTAGATCATTTAGTCCATGGGCATCTGGACTCATTGTAGATCAGTTTTCACGGGGACTCTACGTTCACCTGATCACACAGCACTCTTGTCACTCTCCTCCTCTCCCTCCCTCATCGCCACCCCACTCCTTCCTGGGGGCACTCTTTTTCTGTCTCGCTCACTCTTATTGTCTAGCAAAAACTGGCATCCTCCAGCATCATCCAGTTTTAATTGTAGTGCCCAGGACTCAGAAGGTTACAGTTCCCCATTTCTGTGGGACAGAGAAAATTCTGTTACTTCATCTCTCTCCTGGAGTTGATGTCTATTACCGCATGCCTAGAGAAAAAAAGAAGAAAAGCTAGCAGGGGCCTGAGTTTGAAAATATGTAACTCTGCCTTTTTTCCTTTGTGTAGTTTCTTTTTAGTTCAAAAAAGTGAAAGGGACTTTGATAGCTGCTGTAAAATAGCTAAAAGGGTTTGTTGTTTGTTTGCTGAAAGGGGTGGGATTAAGCTTATTCTGACGCTCAAGGGTATGTCTAGGTCCACTGGTTGGAAGTTACAAGGGAAGTTATATGTCATCTTCTTTCCTTGAATTGTACCTTTGAGTCTGGGAATCTGCAAGCCAGGCTATCTTTTAGGTATTTCCGCAATTGGCTAAAGCTCCCATCAGAGTTTCTGACCTTCCATCCTTATCATGTTGCCTTGGAATTTATACATGCTTCTCAATGGTATCTACAATGGAAGATCAGCGTTCATGCAGAAGGAGGTACTAACTTCATTCTACCTTAAAGATGACTTGTATGGGGATATTTGCGGGAATGGGAGGAGGGAGATCCCCAGAGAGTATTGTTTCTTTTTTTTCTTTTTTTGCGGTACGCGGGGCTCTCACTGCTGTGGCCTCTCCCGTTGCGGAGCACAGGCTCCGGACGCGCAGGCCCAGCGGCCATGGCTCACGGGCCCAGCCGCTCCGCAGCACGTGGGATCTTCCCGGACCGGGGCACGAACCCGTGTCCCCTGCATCGGCAAGGAGGACTCTCAACCACTGCGCCACCAGGGAAGCCCGAGAGTATTGTGTCTATAGCCTCAAGGCCCTGCAGCTTCATTTTCTGTCATCATGCGCCCATTTTTAGGGGCTGAGAGGTTTCTCTGTTACTATTTCAACTTCCTCTAGAGGGCAGCTCATGGAAGGGTATCCTGCAAGTGCATCTTGTGTCTCTTAAAAATGTTGTAGGGCCCCTTCACTTGACAGCTCTGTCGAGGAGCTTGATTCTCGAGGCACTGGGGAAGCAAGGCCCAGACTCCTTCCCGGGGTTCGGAGAGGCCGGCCCAGGACCCTCACATTGCCTTGGCTAGCTGTGTCTTCAGTGGTGTGCCCCGGCCACCTTGCAAGGCCCTCCCTGCAGAAGTCCAGGCCTCCAGTCCAGTGTTCTGCCTGGCTGCTTCCACAGGGCTCAGGGGCACAAATGCAAATCAGTCCCGGCCAGAGTTGCTCTTCCAGCCTATCATTAACGAGGTATGACCTTGGGCCAGTCGCTTAACCTCTGTACACCTCAGGGTTTTCATCTGTGGAATGAGAGCCATGATGATGATGAGAGAGAGAGAGAGAGAGAGAGAGAGAGAGATTTTTTTCGTATCTCCCATATATTTAAACCATTCAAAGCTCAGTTAATTGAAGCTGCGTTGCAGGGAAATCTTTCTCTTCCTTACACACAACTCCTCATTAACACCTTTCTCCTTCCAGCTGCCTGCCCCCTCCATCATTCTCCTTTCTCTAAAGGAAATTGGCCTGGAGAAAGAAGGCAATTGTATAAACTTCTTTTTTTTTTTTTTTTTTTACATCTTTATTGGAGTATAATTGCTTTACAATGGTGTGTTAGTTTCTGCTTTATAACAAAGTGAATCAGTTATACATATACATATGTTCCCATATCTCCTCCCTCTTGCGTCTCTCTCCCTCCCACCCTCCCTGTCCCACCCCTCTAGGTGGTCACAAAGCACCGAGCTGATCTCCCTGTGCTATGCAGCTGCTTCCCACTAGCTATCTAGTTTACATTTGGTAGTGTATATATGTCCATGCCACTCTCTCACTTCGTCCCAGCTTACCCTTCCCCCTCCCCATATCTTCAAGTCCATTCTCTGGTAGGTCTGTATAAACTTCTTGAAGGTGGGATTGTAGTTAGAGGAAAGTGCAAATTTCATTTCATTTGTTATTAGCAGTGGATTTTTCTTTTGAGGCCAATGACCAACCATGGATAGGATCAGAAACAGATGGAAAAGTTTGCCCCTGTCAATTAATATAACAGTGTGGGAGGGCATTTTTGACCTCTAACCTACATGTGGGATATTATCAGTTAGATGTTGGAATTCGGGTGGTTTTAATCAGTATCATTTGTTCTTTTGCATATTTGCAATTTAAAAGATTCATGTGGCCAAACACACGATGGGGTGTGACTCTTCCTTTGGGGATGGGGTTCCTTTTCAAGTCTTCTGGTTATGACAGGACACTGCCGATGAAAATTGGTTCTTTGTCGGGGGAAGTTTTGTCGACTCACAGGCTCAGTGAGCACATCGTTTTGTTAGGGGCTTGACAGCCAGGTCAAGGTGTGATGAGAGAGTCTGGCAGCAAAGCTGCCTCCTATCAGGGTGTTTTTCCTAGTCTGGTGCAGGACCATGGTTCTGGAACTCAAGAGTGCCGTACCGTCCAAAATTGCCATGCGAAAGGCCTGGTGGATAATGCCCAACAATGCGTTCTTTGTGGGAACGAGGCATCCCCGGTTTGGCTTCTCTGCTGCCTGCCTCTTCTCTAAACCCTAAAGGTGTTAGGGCTGCTGTGGAGGGTAGTTTTAGATTTGGCAGCACCACCAGATTGTTTTTTTTTCGGTTTTGAAAGAAATGGTTTTAAGCCCTAACCTACTCATCAACTCAGTTCCCTGCAGAGCTTTTGCCTTGGACTCTATGAAGCTGGGGATTGGCACAGGGAAAGGCCTTGTAAAACTCCAGGGGTGGTTTGAAGTTGGGATTTGTGGTGGCACCTAAGGGGAGGTGCCCTGCCACCTGGCTTTTAGCTCCATTCTGAGAGGCTTCCTGGCTTTCATGGTACATGTAATTTTGACCACTAATAACTTCAGAAAAGTCTAATGCTGGAGCGATTATTGCATAAATCTCCAGATGTAGAAATGGAGTTTTTGAAGTTTGATCGCATATTCCTAGCTAGAGTCCTAGGATCCCGAACCACTGAATGAAAATATTGCAAAAGAAGAGCGGAAGTACTGTAGAGTGTTTCTCAGGCTGGCCTTTCTCCTCTACTTTCCAGATGAAGAAAATAATTAGTCCTTTTCCTCTATTTAAACATTTAGCCATTGTGTCTTGGAGCGCAGCCAAAAATAATCACCTGAAATTTTGTTTATGATTTGTTCACAAAAGAGGCCGTACTTTTTAAAGGAAAGCAAAAAGGACGTTTAAAGAAAGTGTGAGCTCATTATGAACCCAATATGTTTGGAAAACATTCAACTTGTAAACTCCTGAAATGTGGTTTATAATGGAAACACCAGCAGAGCTTCCTGGGGTGGAACTGAGCATACTAACGTCTAAGCATTTTATGGACCGGGTTTCTCTTGTAGGGAGAACGTTATCATGGCCTCTGGGCAGCCGGTGTTTCTTGTTTTTGGACATCTAAACGATATTTAGTACATTTTAGGGATATGCATGCATGTGAATTATTTGCAGAAATTATGCCTATCTTCCTGTTATGTATTTAAATCCTCTTTTTTCATTTAAAAAAGACAGTTGAATCATTCTTGATTTTCTCTGCTATTTTTGCTTGGTTTTTAATCCCTTGGGAACATTTATAATTTGCTATGAGTTTATGTTAAATCTCAATTTTTATTTTATTTTGTTGTAAAATCAAGAGGTAGTTGTGCAGAATATTATACACCTATAAAATAAAACTCTCCATTGGCATTGTCTTAATTATGACTGTTTTTTAGTTGGCAGTTTTCTACGTCTATAAGACAGAGAAAATCATAATGATATAGAGGCTTGGAAATTCCTGAATTCCTGTTTGAATGATCAAGGGATGATTAAAATACAATCAACATATTTATTATGTTGTGGTGTTAAGTGTATTTAATTCTCTCTTTCCTTTTCCTTTTTTTTTTGCAAATTTCTAATTTATATGTAATATAGCACCTGATCAACAAAGCCATTTCTCCACCATTTCCCATGAGAGAATTGATTGTTCAGATAATGGAACATCTTCATGAAGCTTATATTGGGAGCCAGCTTATTCCTGTTTAAAAGTTAAACATATAATTGCCTGTTCTTATCATATATTTCTCATAAGTAGGTTCCATGGGACATACTGTAACTGTGGCTTACCTGGATACATATAGGGTCCTCCACTACTGATTGTGTTTCATCCGGTAAAATTCCATTTAAGGTGTGAGGACCAGGTTTAACAGTTTTCTCAATGCCCTGAATGATGGAAGTAGAGTATGAATTCATATGTCCATGTCCATCAGGCCAAATGCAAGAATTTGATGTAGACTGTTTCTAAAGCTACATACATCATATCACAACTGACTTTATTAAGTAGTTACATAGCACATTCACTAAGTCATAGGCTGAACAGTGATGCTTCCAAAGTTCATTATTTCGATGCTTATTCCCATACTTCCATACTTGGCTCATTTGGATCTATTTTTGTCCCCTGTTTTTTTTTTTTAGTAAATTTATTTATTTGGTTGTTAATTTTTTATTTTTGGCTGCGTTGGGTCTTTGTTGTTGCGTGGGGGCTTTCTCTAGTTGCGTCGAGTGGGGGCTACTCTTCGATTCGGAGCGTGGGCTTCTCATTGCGGTCGGTGGCTTCTCTTGTTGCGGAGCACGGGCTCTACGTGTGCGGGCTTCAGTAGTCGAGGCTCGCGGGCTCTAGAGCGCAGGCTCAGTAGTTGTGGCGCGCGGGCTTAGTTGCTCCGCGGCATGTGGGATCTTCCCGGGCCAGGGGTTGAACCCGTGTCTCCTGCACTGGCAGGTGAATTCTTAACCACTGCGCCACCAGGGAAGTCCCCCCAAATTGTCTTTTGATTCCTGTGTGAGACTGAAATTTTTTCACTTGTTTTACTAGCAGGTGAATATTTTTGAGAAATTTTCGGACAGTTTTGTAACTTGCTGTTTATTTCACATGATGGAAATTGTAGCTGAAAAGAAGCCATTTCTGATAAATTGCATCTAATGCTAATTTAAGATTAGCATCTAATTTTAAAGTTTATTCAAGGATGTTGTTTGGTCATTGGATACTTTTAAACACTTAAATTATTTTCAGATTGGTAGCAGGGCAATTAAAACTGGTGAAGGAGAAAAATAAGCTCTTTGTCCCCTTACCAAGAAACTTTTAATGTATTTATCCTAGTGAAACCAACCGGGCAGCCATATTTTGAAGTTCTGGAATGGTTAATACTGGGTGTTTATCTCTTATTTATGGTTTCCTGCAAGAGCAAGAACTTGGGCAACTCTGGCTAAAGCTGGAAACGCCAATTATCTGATGAGTTTGCTTGATTTCCAGCCTAAGTTTTTGTAGATATCCTGGATTTGGATAAATAGTGGACCACCATCCATGTGTAGTAGATATTTCTCTACTTAAAATTGCTAACCTCTCTCTCTATGTCTCCAGACTTCCTTTATGATAACAGGCTCCTATTTCATCATTCTGGGATTGGAACTTCAGGGTGTTAAGGCTGTATGTGTAGACACAGCCTCCAGGGCTGTTTTGCCAACTTCACCAAGCACTCAGAATCAGAGCCCCTGCCAGACAGAGGGAGCGCGGTTTTCGGGGTGGGTTAAGTCACTCGGAGTGGTCAAATGTCTGGGGAATAGTCTAAGACTATTGATGCAATTTGAAGTTGCAGTCTGTGTCCTTGCTTATTCTGTTTTTTGGAAAGAAAAAACCCAACACGATTCTTTAAAGACATCTGGCCTGTGCCCACTCGGATATTGCCTGAATACGGTGGTCGTGCGTTTTTGCAGTACATGCATTGTCCTTGCCGCAGGCCATGTGATTCAAAGTTCTCCACGGGTCCTGTGTACAAGGCTGGCCCTGTCTTCATTGGTTTTCCTGAGCGGCTCTCCTTCACCTCCCTGGAGCTGTTGCACAAAGACTCTTTTGTCAGGCAGCATTGGACTCTCCTCAAAATCTAAGCACTTTCAGGAAAAGACTTGGAAGTCTATCTTCTCAGTTTCCACACCTCTTTGCCCTCTGAGCTGTCATTTAGTGTGACTGGTTGTTAAGCTCCGCACCCTGCTCCTTATCCAGTTCATTAGTGGAATAGATTATTGCCGTGTCTATCTTTCTAAACCTATGTTGAACATCTCCTAACTAGCCCCTGTCTCCTATTTTACATTTTGATAAGACTGAGATTTTCAGGGATGTTACTTTTTATATCAAGCGGAAGTTCAGTGAGATACTGACTCTTTCCTTTACTCTAGCTTGGAGACATCCCCTACCCCCAAACCCACACCTCTCCTCCACACCCCCTCAACACACACAAAACTTTCATTTTCCTGGGAAATACTTTCTCTTTAAACGAGTGTGATTTGATATGCTCTACTTGAATAAGAAAAAATGCTAATGTGTTTGACTAGTCCCATTTAGACTCATGAAATACAATCACAAAAGAAGATGCATTTCACTGTTATTTGTAACCATAAGAAATTTATATTGGAAAGTTTATATTTAAATAAGAATACACTGTGGTCATTTACGTTTGTTGTTAGGTGGAAACAAATTAATGTTATTTAACAGCTGTTTTTAGTTTTTAATTTTGGGGGGGTTTATTTTTTTATGTCAAATGGCATTTTAATTGTTTATGTGCTGTAGGGTAGTCTAACTTCATCTATTTTGTGCTCTATGCATAATAACAGGCATAAGGCTTCAGTGTCTTTGTAATATGTACATTGCAAGGTAATCACAAGTAAGTGAAATACATTTCCTTCCTACATATTTTGAAGATACTTGACTCATTATGAATTCTGCAGAAAATAGTTTTCAAGGTAGAGATGCAATTATATAGTGGTCTACATGGAGGAACTAAACAGGGATTTCAATTAATAATGGACTCTCAGCCCTGAGAAGTTTTACAGTCGCCCAGATCAGGGGTTATGCATCACTGCCTGGGCTGCGGTGGTCTCGCCTCCCTCTTCCTGTGTTCTGTGCATGTGTTCATCAGTATGCCCAAGCATAGCAAGTTCTTGGCACTATAGTTTGCACTGAAGTGCTGTTTTTCTAAGGCCAGTGACACTGTTTCTGGAGACTAAACTTGCTCAGCTTTCACAAGTATAGTATTAGAGTTACATGTAACATTTTAATGAATTAAATTAATTACACCTTCTGAGAAAATGGAGAAATTGTCAATAATGTCTTCTGTCCAGTTATTAAGTTAGGATGGCCTAGAATACCCTGAATAACACAATTACTTTCAATTAACTAGGTTACTAGTTTATCTTGTCTTATTTTCAAAACAGAAACATAGAAACAAAGCAAATTATTATTAGTTATTATTTTTAGTGAGTTAGTGTCTGATTGAAATGACTCTATGAATAAAAGCGATCTATTTTTGAATTTGGATTTGAAGGTTTTTTCTTCAATGTGCCAACAGTTATTTAAAATAATGTCTACTTTAAAAAATATCCCCTCTCTGGTTTTGGCATTTGTGTTTCATATTGAAGAATGGAGTCCCCATAGTACACGTATCCAATAGCCAAGTAACTGCATTTATATTGTTATAAATTTTTGAGGTTGGAATCTCAAGTTTTTAAATTAAATAACTACAGTTAACTGTATTAAGTGTAAGGTTGAATTTGATCAAAAATAAGAAAAGCATTTATGACAACCCCTGTAAATGTTTAAATACTTTAGTTGTGTTTGTGACCATTAAATTGTATTATAAGAAGCCAACATTGAGTATACCGGTTCCTCTGGGACACATTTGACTTTTGGGAGATAAAAAAATCTTGCATTAATGAAATTCTGCAAATTTTTGACTTAGTAGACAATGTTTCTAGTATATGTGAAGCGATTTTAAAGTATATATGTGTATAATTACTTGTAGAACCTGTTTCACTTTAATGGGGCATTTCTCAATCACATAATAGGAAAACTAACGGCTTTAATTAAGATTTATGAAGCATAGAGGTAATATATTCTGCTAAATTAGGTAGCCGTTGGTGGGTAGTGTGCTTTTAGAGATGAATTTTCTACATATACTTCACTTCCTTGTGCATTTTTTGGCTTAGAAATGTAACTTGTAACATTGGAATCCCTACATCCATTAGTAGAAAAAAAAACCCCAAGCTTCATTTTCTTTTTAAACTTTTAATTAACGGTAATAATTTAACGATGGGCAGATACTATTAAATATTTTTTTAATCACTGATTTTAGGTGGTAGCCATATGAGCCTGGCTTGAGGGAAAGAAAGAAAATTCACCATTTCATTCAATTGACTGTGGTTAATTTGAAAGCCAGTGCTTAGAAACTGGTTATAGGACTTAAATCAACCTATTCTTTTAAAGTAAAACATTTTGACTAAATTAAACGATTTCTCCCCCTTCCCCTTTCCCCTTCCATTAACTTTAGAATATAGATACAACTTTTAGAGCCAGATTGCCTTATCTTTATTTGTGTGCCCTACCAGGCCTGCTGTGTTGCCTTGTTCTTTAATATGTTGGTATGATCACCAATTGATATTTATAGAGTATCAACTTGGAGGCTCAGGATAAGCTCTGTTATAAAAGCCAACTGCATGAAAAATACCTGCAGATGGACTGGCGGAGGCAGATGGGCCTGGGTCCCCCTTGTTCAACCTGAAATTCACCTCTTCCTGGTTCCCCAAGGAGGAGGATCAGGCTTGAGAAGGGCTGGTAGAAGCTCCTTTTCCGCCAGTGTTCCTTTAGGGTCGTGGTCCTCAAACTTTAGCCTGGAAGGCCTGTTAAACAGGAGTGCTGGGCCCCATCCCCAGGGCTGCTGATTCTGTGGGGCTGGAGTGAGGCCTAGGATTTGCATTTTAAATGAGTTTCCAGGTGATGCTGATACTGCTGGTCCAGGGACTACATTTTTAGGGAAGAGAAGTGGAAGTTAAAAGGAACAGCAGAGGGCTTCCCTGGTGGCGCAGTGGTTGAGAGTCCGCCTGTCGATGCAGGGGACACGGGTTTGTGCCCCGGTCTGGGAAGATCCCACATGCTGCGGAGAGGCTGGGCCCGTGAGCCATGGCCCTTGAGCCTGCGCATCCGGAGCCTGCGCTCTGCAACGGGAGAGGCCACAGCAGTGAGAGGCCCGCATACCGCAAAAAAAAAAAAAAAAAAGGAACAGAAGAAGAGGAAGAGGGTGGGGAGGAGGAGGAGAAAGAGGAGAGAGGGAGGAGGAGGGCCACTGTTCTAGGCAGACATAGAGAATTGGGACTAAGCCGTCTCCAAAAAGGCACACACAATCCACTTCTTCAGTGTGAGCAAAGGGCCAGCTGTTTTTAAGAGAACAGTGTTTATTTGGTGGAGGGTCTTGAAGTACTTAGGTGAGGTACTGAGAGGTGTACGTAGGTGAGTTTTTTTTTTTCTTAGTTTTTTTTTTTTTACTTAGGTGAGTACTCACCTACTCAGCCCTAGGTGAGTATTTTTTGCATACAGAATAAGTAAAGAAAATTGGATTCTTTGGTAGAACCTGATCACCAATGACCGACTTCGAATCTTCTCTCTTACTGACTCTGTGAGAATCGCAAGCCCAGTCCAGTCGTTCTCGTATCTGTTGTGCAGAGAATCAGCTGGGGACCCTGGGGGAAATGCAGGTTCCTGGGCCCAGCCCAGAGATTCCAACTGGGTAGCTCTGAGGTGCTGCCAAGGAGTGTGAATTTTTAGCAGTACCGCTGAGGGAGGTTTTCAGGCTGATGGGTTCACGGGCCATAGGAGCTATACCAATATGTAGACAATTTGCATCGTGCAGATTGTATTTGCCTCAGGAACCCCCCAGTTCATGCTCTATTGGGAAACTTTCTCCTTCAGCATTCTTGTCCAGCTGCAATCTCTTTCTGCCCCAATGGAAATTTTTATGCTGTTTTCCTGTGGAATTTATGATAAAGTTTGATAGTTGCTTCACAAACCTATCCTGTTTCTACCAAGCACAATCTTGAAAAAATTAATTTCACTAAGTTTGATTTTCCCCATCTACAGAGTGCAGGGTGAGGCTAAGAACATCGCTGTGTTTTCTTTCCCTAGCACTAACACTTTCCCTAACACTCTATGCTGGTCATTTGACAAACATTAAGTACCTAATAAATAAATAAACAAATACATATATATCCCAATTTTTTATACATACGTATATATCTTGGTTTATATATATCCACATGTACCATATTTTATATATACACACATATAAATCCCACGGTATGTGTGTGCATATAACTATCTATTAGACATATATATCATTTATCTATCTATTATAATGGAGAGAGGATGGCTGGGTAAAAGGATGAATAATCCTTCATCCCTGCTCTCCAGACAGGAGCTTCATTTTTATTGGCAGGATTCTGATTTTGACATAATAAGGTGTGATGGGTATTCTAATGGAGTAGCTCAGAAAGCCGTGGGAACAAGAAGGGAAGGGATTAAATGGGGGAAGTAAGGTGGAGGTGTAGGGACCAGGTCCACATATCAGTGTTAGTCAGTAAACCCAACACACTCCATGCTTTGGAACATTATGGGATACTTGCATTTAAAAATTATAGTGGCATTTCCACACAGTAGGTTTCTAGAATTCGTGTGCATGTCGTGGAGGAAAATGTTGGCAGCTCGTTGGTTTTAAGTACCCTCACTGAGACGGATTGTGTGCCAAGGAATTCTCAGACATGGAGTTTTACTTCAGATGAAAAGGTAAGACTATCACAAATGAAGCAACTAAATAAGTTTAGCTTCTTAAGTGCATGGGGCTGAGTGGTGAGGACTCTAGAATTTCAGGGTGGAAAGAAGCTAGAGAGCTTGGATGAACTTACCTGGTAAAGATGGGACCTAGACTGGGCACTGGGGAAGGATTTGAGGGAACTAGAGAGAAGAGGGAGACAGGCCCCCAGAGGGGTGAGGAGAGGCTGTGAGGAGAGGATGAACAAGGGGAGGAGGTGGAGGGCTTCTCTGAAAGTGCAGGGAAGACAAGTAGGCTGCAGTTGCTGGATGGATAATGTGAAAGCCAGAGAGGAAGAGGCCTTTTGGACTTGAGCCAGCCACGTCTGCCTTGAGGAGTGTGGACAGCACAGTGCAGAAGATGCCCAGACCTTTGCTGGTGAAATAGCAGGTTTCTGTGAGCAGTAGGCACCCTGGAATGTTTTACCTCATGTTTTGTTTAGGTTTCTGACGCTGTGTTTGGGGTTATTTCGGTTTGTTTCTGGCTGGGTGACTCTGAAGTTTGTATTGTGAAGGATGAGAAGAGAGAATGTTTGAAAGGTAACTACCGTTGATGGTAGAACAAAAGGGTGTGAGTCAAAGTCACTTAGCTTTCTGTTCTCCTTCTGGAAGTGTAAACAGCCACATCACTTCAGTTGCTTGGTTTCTAGAAAAGGAAGGTGAAGTGGCAGGGACCAGGAAAAACAACAGCATTGCTTTTACAAGAGTGTTTGTTATGGAAAATTATTCTCTATGCTGTTGTTATGGGTCATCTGCTAGGACGTAGAAAATGCTTGTTTTCAATGGAATTTTCCTTTTAGGAAAGAATTTTTTATCATATTGTTGCTGGAGAGCATGTTATTTGACCCATGGATTTGCATCTTTGTGATAAGGAACCCTACATATTATAAGAGGTTCCTCCTTTATTTTATTTGTTTTTAGTATGAGATCATCTTCTCAAATCCACACATTGTTGTATTGGTTCATTCACTTGAAATAGGAGATTAGCACGGTTAATGGCTCTGTGTCACAATAGTGTGATGTTGCAGAAAGCGTGTGGGCTTTGGACAAATGGGGCCACTCGCTGTTCTTTGTCTTATAAATATGTGGGTGTATAACAGGGAGCAGAAAACCCAAAGAGAAATACACCTTCAGCAGCATCGGCTAAGCGGTGCTCCCGAATTTCTCTGTCCACTTTGTGCCTTAGACCCTCGACTGTACGATCGTTCTGGGGATTCCTCAGCCCACAGCCTACAAAGTACGTGTAGGGGGTTGGTTACTTTTGGTTTTATGAAGCCAACATTTCCTTGAGTCTGAGAATGACTAAACCCTCATTATAAATTGGAGTAATATCAAGTTTACTCTGTGATTAATTTAAGCATAATTACATGTAACAAAGCAATAAATGATGTACCAAGTGCTTCTGCTATTTATATCCAGCTCCTCCCCACCAATAAGTGAGAGAACTGAGAAGACTGCCACAGTTTTGGTGGGGTCCGGAGTGTTCTAATTCTTTTTTTTTTTTTTTTTTTTTGCGGTACGCGGGCCTCTCACTGTTGCGGCCTCTCCCGTTGCGGAGCACAGGCTCCGGACGCGCAGGCCCAGCGGCCATGGCTCACGGGCCCAGCCGCTCCGCGGCATGTGGGATTCTCTCGGACCGGGGCACGAACCCGTGTCCCCTGCATCGGCAGGCGGACTCTCAACCACTGTGCCACCAGGGAAGCCCCGGAGTGTTCTAATTCTTAATGAAGTAGTGTCCCGTGCTGTTCTTGTTCCTTGTCTTCCTATATGAGGAAGTTGGCATCGTTGTATCAGACCGCTTGTTAGCATAAAGTTAGTATTGAGATATTTGCGCCATCTCCCTTTGACTAGGGAATCTTTATCAACTGTAAACCAGATCATTTTCTCTAATAACTTCTGCGAAAGTTCTGCTTGTATGCTGCATTATACTATGCTGTGAAGGTGGCAGGGATGCTTTCTATTTTGCCGTCTGCAGTAGAAAGAGTGACTTGCCGATTAGTGTCTTAGCTAAAAACTGAGTCCATGTTGGGCAGACACATGAGTACCTTGTCACTTCCAGTTTAATGCTGTTAAATATTCTTTCTAGCTGCAGCAGCTCAATGATTTTAATGTACAATTATTTCATATCCACTGTCAAGTGTCTCTGTGAGGGATCTTGGCTCACTTACTCTCACTCTCTGTTTCTTGTCCTCTTAACAAGTTGGTCTCTGAAACCACTCAGGGAAGGACATTTTGAACTAGCCATCCCTCGGTGGGAGCAGATTTTGCCATGTATGCTCACTCACCAGCAAGGACACTGCAACTCGTAACAGAGAGCAGATAACAAGAAATATCTGCTGTTGTTGTTACTGTCTTATTAAACCTATTTTAGCTTCCTTATTTGTCTCAGTATTTACCCCACTGCCTAGAACAGGCTTCCCAGCTTCCATACTTATTTATCACACAAGTAGATGTTCTTCTAGAAATATGGCATGTTAGAAAGATATGTTGGTGAAAACTGAGGATTACTTAGAGGGCTTTTTTTGCCCTTGTTTATATAAATACAAAACAAAAACAAACTACTTGAGTTTGTTCTTAATCTGTTGTTTATCTCCCTCTGGTCCAGGTATAGAATACAATGGAAAATGTGGGGATGAACATTTGGGAGTCCAAAGATGCTGAGAAGGGATAGTGGTGAATAAAAGAGAAGATGAAGAGGAAATGCCCCAAATTTAAACCACCAGGGCTTTGCAAGTAGGCTAAATTGGGATCTTTGGTGACTAAACAGCTGCAGTGATTTCAGGGGTAGTCATGGGAAACAGTCTTCGAAACATTAATTTTTCATCAGAAATTGCATGTTAACTTAGGTAGATGGCTATATTTATAGGCAGATAGATAAATAGATAGATAGATTTTATTTTATTCTTTTGTATGTGAGTCAGAATTGCAGCTTAGTGAGGAAGGTGGGCAATACCTTGGATGGACCAATGCAAGACAGGCCAGGTTAAGCCCAGAGCTCATTGTACTTACTGGCTATTCAGCAATAAATCAGTGGGGTTGGAGAGTGAAGGGAGTGGAAATAGTGCCATATTATATAGCATGAGATAGAATCATAAAATGCTGGAGCTGAGGGACCATCAGAGAATGTTTTTTCCATCCATTTTACGAATGAGGAAACAGACCCCGAGAGGCGTCATGAAGTTCCCAGGATCGGTACTGACTGATAAAGCCAAGAGCAGAATCTAGTCCAGCATGATGCCTTCTTGGTCTTTAGAGATGTGTAGAGATGGAGATAACCAAATGCGACCTACTGTCAATCAATGAGATTTTCAGTCACTTCTGATAGATAAGAGTAGTGGTGTCATTCATCTTTCTATTTCTCATGCAAGGATAAAGCTCTGTGTCTCTGTGGGAGGCTGACAGGCTAGGCTAATATCCTGGGGCCTTTCCCATCTTAATTTAATATTGAGTAAAGGGGAAAATAGTCAACAAGTTAATAATATGGAATTTATTATTTTTTCCCCCAAACTTGGAGATTTGGGAGGAAAACCAAGGAAGGTCCTTTGTATTGGCAATTTTCAAAGGCTACCACACAGCTATTTGAGTAGTGTTTATTTTCTGAATTTTCATAGTTGAGAGCACAAGATATGGTAGACCTAAAAATTGAGGTATGGAACACTCATACTTTTTAAAAATTTAATTTAATTAATTTATTTTTTATACAGCAGGTTCTTATTAGTTATCTATTTTATACGTATTAGTGTATATATGTCAGTCCCCATCCCACAGCCCCCGCCCCACTTACCCCCTTTGGTGTCCATACATTTGTTCTCTACATCTGTGTCTCTATTTCTGCCTTGCAAACCAGTTTATCAGTACCATTTTTCTAGATGGTAGAAAATGCATATATGCATTAATATACGGTATTTGTTTTTCTGACTTACTTCACTCTGTATGACAGTCTGTAGGTCCATCCACGTCTCTACAAATGACCCAATTTTGTTCTTTTTTATGGCTGAGTAATAGTCCATTGTATATATGTACCACATCTGCTTTATCCATTCATCTGTCGATGGGCATTTAGGTTGCTTCCATGACCTGGCTATTGTAAATAGTGCTGCAATGACACTGGAGGGTGCATGTGTCTTTTTGAATTATGGTTTTCTCTGGGTATATGCCCAGTAGTGGGATTGCTGGATCATATGGTAATTCTATTTTCAGTATTTTAAGGAACCTCCATACTATTCTCCATAGTGGCTGTTACCAATTTACATTCCCACCAACAGTGCAAGAGGGTTCCTTTTTCTCCACACCCTCTCCAGCATTTGTTGTTTGTAGATTTTCTGATGACGCCCATTTTGACTGGTGTGAGGTGATACCTCATTGTAGTTTCGATTTGCATTTCTCTAATAATTAGTGATGTTGAGCAGCTTTTCATGTGCTTCTTGGCCATTGTATGTCTTCTTTGGAGAAATGTCTATTTAGGTCTTCTGCCCATATTTTGATTGGGTTGTTTGTCTTTTTAATATTGACATGAGTTATTCATATATTTTGGAGATTAATCCTTTGTCTGTTGATTTGCTTGCAAATATTTTCTCCCATTCTGAGGGTTGTCTTTTTGTCTTGTCTGTAGTTTCCTTTGCTTTGCAAAAGCTTTTAAGTTTCATTAGGTCCCATTTGTTTATTTTTGTTTTTATTTCTTTTACTCTAGGAGGTGGGTCAAAAAAGATCTTGCTGTGATTTATGTCAAAGAATGTTCTTCCTATGTTTTCCTCTAAGAGTTTTATAGTGTCCCATCTTACATTTAGGTCTCTAATCCACTTTGAGTTTATTTTTGTGTATGGCGTTAGGGAGTGTACTAATTTCATTCTTTTACATGAAGCTGTCCAGTTTTCTCAGCACCACTTTTTGAAGATACTGTCTTTTCTCTATTGTATACCCTTGCCTCCTTTGTCATAGATTAGTGGACCATAGGTGTGTGGGTTTATCTCTGGGCTTTCTATCCTGTTTCATTGATCTATATTTCTGTTTTTGTGCCAGTACCATATTGTCTTGATTACTGTAGCTTTGTAGTATAGTCTGAAGTCAGGGAGTCTGATTCCTCCAGCTCCATTTTTTTCCCCTCAAGACTGCTTTGGCTATTCAGGGTCTTTTGTGTCTCCATACAAATTTTAAGATTTTTTGTTCTAGTTCTGTAAAAAACATGTCATTGGTAAATTGATAGGGATTGCATTGAATCTGTAAATTGCTTTGGGTAGTGTAGCTATTTTCACAATATTGATTCTTCCAATCCAAGAACATGGTATATCTCTCCATCTGTTTGTGTCATCTTTGATTTCTTTCATCAGTGTCTTATTATAGTTTTGTGCATACAGGTCTTTCACCTCCTTAGGTAGGTTTATACCTAGGTATTTTATTCCTTTTGTTGCAGTGGTGAATGGGATTGTTTCCTTAATTTCTCTTTGTGATCTTTTGTTGTTAGTGTATGGGAATGCAAGAGATTTCTGTGCCTTAATTTTGTATCCTGCTACTTTACCAAATTCTTTGATTAGCTCTAGTAGTTTTCTGGTGGCATCTTTAGGATTCTCTATGTATAGTATCATGTCGTCTGCAGTGACAGTTTTACTTCTTCATTTCCAATTTGTACTTCTTTTATTTCTTTTTCTTCTCTGATTGCCGTGGCTAGGACTTCCAAAACTATGTTGATTAATAGTGGCGAAAGCGGACATCCTTGTTTTGTTCCTGATCTTAGAGGAAATGCTTTCAGTTTTTCACCACTGAGAATGATGTTTGCTGTGGGTTTGTCATATATGGCCTTTATTATGTTGAGGTAGGTTCCCTCTATGCCCACCTTCAGGAGAGTTTTTATCATAAATGGGTGTTGAATTTTGTCAAAAGCTTTTTCTGCATCTATTGAGATTTTATTCTTCAGTTTGTTACTATGGTATATCACATTGGTTGCTTTGTGTATATTGAAGAATCCTTGCATCCCTGGGATAAATCCCACTTGATCATGGTGTATGATGCTTTTAATGTGTTGTTGGATTCTGTTTTCGAGTATTTTGTTGAGGATTTTTGCATCCATATTCATCAGTAATGTTGGTGTGTAATTTTCTTTTTTTGTAGTATCTCTGTCTGGTTTTGGTATCAAGGTGATGGTGGCTTTGTCGAATGAGTTTGGGAGTGTTCCTTCCTCTGCAGTGTTTTGGAAGAGTTTGAGAAGGATGGGTGTTAGCTCTTCTCTTAATGTTTGATAGAATTCATCTGTGAAGCCATGTGGTCCTGGACTTTTGTTTGTTGGAAGATTTTCACTCACAGTTTCAATTTCATTACCTGTGGTTGGTCTGTTCATATTTTCTATTTCTTCCTGGTTCAGTCTTTGAAGGTTATACCTTTCTAAGAATTTGTCCATTTCTTCCAGGTTGTCCATTTTATTGGCCTAGAGATGCTTGTAGTAGTCTCTTATGATGCTTTGTATTTCTGCAGTGTCTGTTGTTAACTTCTTTTTCATTTTTAATTTTATTGATTTGAGTCCTCTCCGTCTTTTTCTTGATGACTCTGGCTAAAGGTTTATCAATTTTGTTTATCTTCTCAGAGAACCAGCTTTTAGTTTTATTGATGTTCGCTATTGTTTTCTTTGTTTCTCTTTCATTTATTTCTGCTGTGATTTTTATGATTTCTTTCCTTCTGCTAACTTTGGGTTTTGTTTGTTCTTCTTTTTCTAGTTCCTTTAGGTGTAAGGTTAGATTGTTTGAGATTTTTCTTGTTTCTTGACGTAGGATCGTATTGCTATAAACTTCCCTCTTAGAACTGCTTTTGCTGCATCCCATAGGTTTTGGATCATCGTGTTTTCATTGTCATTTGCCTCTAGGTATTTTTTGATTTCCTCTTTGATTTCTTCAGTGATCTGTTGGTTATTTAGTAACGTATTGTTTAGCCTCCATGTATTTGTGTTTTTTCCATTTTTTTCCCTGTAATTGATTTCTAATCTCATAGCATCGTGGTCAGAAATGATGCTTCATATGATTTCAGTTTTCTTAAATTTACCAAGGCTTGATTTGTGACCCAAGACGTGATCAGTCCTGGAGAATGTTTCATGTACACTTGTGAAGAAAGTGTAATGTGCTGTTTTTGGATGGAATGTCCTATAAATATCAATTAACTCCATCTGGTCTGTTGTGTCATTTAAGGCTTGTTTTTTCCTTATTAATTTTCTGTCTGGATGATCTGTCCATTGGTGTAAGGGAGGTGTTAAAGTCTCCCACTATTATTGTGTTACTGTCAATTTCCTCTTTTATAGCTGTTAGCAGTTGCCTTATGTATTGAGGTGCTCCTATGTTGGGTGCATATATATATATATATATATAAAATTATTATATCTTCTTCTTGGATTGATCCCTTGATCATTATGTAGTGTCCTTCCTTGTCTCTTGTAATAGTCTTTATTTTAAAGTCTATTTTATCTGATACGAGTATTGCTACTCCAGCTTTCTTTTGATTTCCATTTGCATGGAATATCTTTTTCCATCCCCTCGCTTTCAGTCTGTATGTGTCCCTAGGTCAGAAATGGGTCTCTTGTAGACAGCGTATATATGGGTCTTGTTTTTGTATCCATTTGGTGAGCCTGTGTCTTTTGGTTGGTGCACTTAATCCATTCAGCTTTAAGGTAATTATCGATATGTATGTTCCTATTACCATTTTCTTGTTATGTGTTTGTTTTTGTAGGCCCTTTTCTTCTCTTGTGTTTCCCACTTAGAGAAGGTCCTTTAGCATTTGTTGTAGAGCTGGTTTGGTGGTGCTGAATTCTCTTAGCTTTTGCTTGTCTGTAATGCTTCTGATTTCTCTGTCAATACTGAATGGGATTCTTGCCAGGTAGAGTAACCTTGGTTGTAGGTTCTTCCCTTTCATCATTTTAAATATTCGTGCCACTCCCTTCTGGCTTGTAGAGTTTCTGCTGAGAAATCAGCTGTTAACTTATGGGAGTTCCCTTGTATGTTATTCGTCATTCTTCCCTTATTGCTTTTAATAATTTTTCTTTGTCTTTAATTTTTGTCAAGTTGATTACTATGTGTCTTGGCATGGTTCTCCTTGGGTTTATACTGTGTGGCACTCTCTGAGCTTCCTGCACTTGGGTGGCTATTTTGTTTCCCATGTTAGGGAACTTTTTGACTGTAATCTCTTCAAATATTTTCCTGGGTCTTTTCTCTCTCTCTTCTTCTTCTGGGACCCCTATAATGCGAATGTTGTTGCATTTAATGTTGTCCCAGAGGTCTGTTAGTCTATCTTCATTTCTTTTCATTCTTTTTTCTTTATTCTCTTCCACAGCAGTGAATTCCACCATTCTGTCTTCCAGGTCACTTATCTGTTCTTCTGACTCAGTTATTCTGCTATTGATTCCTTCTAGTGTATTTTTCATTTCAGTTATTGTATTGTTCATCTCTGTTTTTTTGTTCTTTAATTCTTCTAGGTCTTTGTTAAACATTTCTTGCATCTTCTCAATCTTTGCCTCCATTCTTTTTCCAGCATCCTGGATCATCTTCCTATCATTATTCTGAATTCTTTTTCTGTAAGGTTGCCTACCTCTACTCCATTTAGTTGGTTTTTTTGGGTTTTATCTTGTTCCTTCATCTGGTACAAAGTCCTCTGCCTTTTCATTTTGTCTATCTTTCTGTGCATGTGGTTTTTGTTCCACAGGCTGTAGGACTGTAGTTCTTCTTGCTTCTGCTGTCTGCCCTCTGGTGGATGAGGCTATCTAAGAGGCTTGTGCAAACTTCCTGATGGGAGGGACTGGTTGTGGGTAGAGCTGGGTGTTGCTCTGGTGGGCAGAGCTCAGTAAATCTTTAATCCACTTGTCTGCTGATGGGTGGGGCTGGGTTCCCTCTCTGTTGGTCGTTTGGCCTGAGGCAACCCAGCACCAGAGCCTAATGGGGCTAAATGCAGACTCTGGGAGGGCTCCCACCAAAGAGTACTTACTAGAACTTTTGCTGCCAGTGTCCTTGTTCCCTCCATGAGCCACAGCCACCCCCACCCCCCTGCCTCTGCAGGAGACCCTCCAACACTAGCAGGTAGGTCTGGTTCAATCTCTTATGGGGTCACTGCTCCTTCCCCTGGGTTCCGATGGGCACACTACTTTGTGTGTCCCCACCAAGAGCGGAGTCTCCGCTTCCCCCAGTCCTGTCAAAGTTCTGCAGTCAAATTCTGCTAGGCTTCAAAGTCTGATTCTCTAGGAATTCCTCCTCCTCTTGCCAGACCCCCAGGTTGGGAAGCCTGACGTGGGGCTCAGAACCCTCACTCCAGTGGGTGGACCTCTGTGGTATAATTGTTCTCCAGGCTGTTAGTCACCCAGCCAGTGGCCATGAGATTTGGTTTTATTGTGATTGCGCCCCTCCTGCTGTCTCACTGCAGCTTCTCCCCTGTCCTTGGATGTGGGGCATCTTTTTTGGTGAGTTCCAGTGTCCTCCTGTTGATGATTGTTCAGCAGTTAGTTATGTTTCCGGTGCTCTCGCAAGAGGAAGTGAGCGCACGTGCTTCTACTCCACCATCTTGACCCAATCTCCGGAACACTCATACTTCTTACCCTGTAATTGAGCATTGTGGTTCTTGAGAGAAGAAAAAAAAAAACTCATACATTTCATTTACCTACAAGATGCCAATATTTACTTTTCTACAGGAGATGTACTATATTTTTCTAATTTGAGAGTTCAATGTTTCAAGATTAAAAAACCTAATTCACATACAAATATCAAAGAATACCTTCTTTGACTCAATCCTTGCTTGCCAATGTTCCCTTTTATGAGATAGGGCCATTTGTCATGCAGGAAACAGGATTAATTAACTGTGCAAAGGGTACCTAATATGGAAACTGTGAGTTCTAAAATGTTTCCACAGAAAATACAGGAAAAGAAGTATAGATGAGACTAGAAACCAGTGTGACTTTTTTTTTCTTCAGAGGGCTTAAAAAAAATCTGTCCATCACAGAAATCAAACAGCCTATTATACACACAGTCTTCCCATATGTCAGACACAGAAACAAGCGAGGAATGTGCTTCATTTCCACATAAATTGTGTGGTTTTGAAATTCATTTCTCTTCACCCCTGAACTCTGGTGGACATGTCATGTATGTTCCTAACAAGATGGCAGAACTTTCAATGGGAGGAATCTTGGAAGCAGAGAGCCACATAATTTTGTAGCTCATGAAAGAATCAAAACAAAATAAAATAAAAATCTCCCACAAAATCTCTACAGAAAAATGAAAAAAACATTCCAAAAGGAATTGCCAAAGATAGGTATATATAAACCACTGCAGCCTTTAGGAAGGCATCATCTATGAGCCAGTAAGCTACTCTATGTTTTTATGTTGGTATTTACTCTGAGGTTTGATAAAAGAATGTCTATGTTAAAAACTTCAACATTATACGGAAGATACAGCAACTACTTCAAAGGTAAAAGATATTCTATGTATTCAGGTGTCTCTTTTACTTTTATTTTGCTTAATACAAATAATAAAGATTCTTTTCTACTCATTTATAGTTTTCTTCTGGTTTCTGCAACTAAAATATGGTCCAGAGAGCAACAATTTGAATTGTTATGCTGATTGAATCGACAGATTGATTTGGAACTGCATGGAGTTTATATTTATCCCTGGCTACTTCTGGAGCTGAACCTTTCAGACCAGCATTTACTTTTGGCTAAAGGGATTAATTTAAATGTGATTTTTTTTCCCTGGTAGGTGAATAATAGGACTTTGTAAACAAATAGAAAAGTGCATTTTTCAAAGATAAAAGACATGGAGATGGAACCAGAAGATCTTTGTTCCATGAAGCATTAGGCTATGATCCTGTGCAGAGTAACTCTTTGGAACCAGATCAATACAGTCTCCAAGTGGCACTAGAAGTTATATCTGTTGTCCTTACACTTTCCTCCTCAATATTTTACAGGCTCCAGAACTAGGTTTTTGTGTGATTCCAGTACAGGTTATTAAAGCATAAAAAAAGAGAACCAACACATATTTGGATCCCCTTCCCTCTGTCCCCTTTTGTTCTACAAGGTGTCAGATAACTCGTTTGACTGATTTCACCAACCTTCATTGCACTGACTAGTTGTTTGAATTGGCCAATTCAACAGGCGATTGTGTGTGTGTGTGAGTGTGTGTGTGTGTGTTTACATGTGGTAATGAGCCACAATCCCTGTGGCAGAATCCAAGCCATGTATAACAATGTCAAAAAAAATCTGTTACTGTTTTCTCAGCATTTACTGTTTTAGGTAAAAGAAGTGATTATCAGAAAGATTTGGGTAATTCCAGGTTTTCTGGTAAACATTGCTGAATCAAAATACATGATGGTCATTTCTCTAATATAGAAAATATTGAGCATTCAAAGCATATGAAATGCCTGGCAAAAAACAGATACTCAATAAATATTGGTCTCAGGCTATGGAACACTGGTCCCTCCCACCTTTTATTAGCTGTGTGACTTTGGGCAATTATCTAACTTCGTTTTGCCCCAGTTTCTGTATCTGTGAAGTAGGGGATAATAATTGCACTTATGTTTTAAGGTTATTGTGAAAGTTAAATGAGTTAATACGTATAGGGTGCTTAGAACAAGAACCAGCATATAGTCCTCAGCAAATGTTACTTGTTATTACCACGACGGCGACACTGTGTTCTCCTTTTACTACAGCGATGGCAACACCAAGTGCTGGTTCTTAGGAAATGGGAAGCTGTTTTTAAAAGCCATTGCACAGAGAGTGTTGTCAGATGGTTATGCTTTACGATCTGACCGAGCTGAGAAATTTCACTTGTGTATCTGGTCCAATTGAGCTTTGTTATCCTGTGGACATAGAGATCTCTTACAACAGACATATAAACAAATGGAATTCAGCCTCCTGCCTGGTTAAGAGAAGGATCTAAACTGAAATTATATGTTCCTTGGGGAATGTTACAAGGCAAATGTGTTTTTTTAGGGATCTAGTGAAACACAAGTAGACACCCATATAACAATGAATTGACAAACAGTAAAATTAAAACTTTCTTGCGAACGTGTTCTTCTTCAAGGCAGGGCCTTAATAATGTGAGTGCTCACCTGTTCCTTAAAGAGGGTTGTGAAAATTAATGTTGGGAAAGTTTCCAGAGATATAATAGCCATGCAAAATAGTATTGTTATTTATATTACATGGCAAATCTGTGCCCAAGGCAATAACTAAATTATGCTAACCAGATGGAAAACTAGTTTTTGGCTTTAGAAACTTAAAATTTTAAGGTGTGGGAAAACTAAAAGGAGGTATTAAAATGCACAGTGTGGTTTATAACGTAAACATTTTTTTTTTACATTAGATAGTATAATTATTAAATTCTATGGTTTTCCTGATGCCTTCCCCCTTGGGATCAAATACTTCCACCCCCATTTTACTTGCAGAGAAGAGGATTAGAACAATGTAGCTTTAGGACTACTTACTGATTAGGCAGATATTTGGAAATTTTTCAAATGAAAAGTTAAAAAACAGGAATTGAAGTAATTATTCTGCGTGGGACTATTGGTGTTATTGAAACATTTTCCCTCTTTGGAAAATGGCGCAACTTGCTAGGTATACATGTTCTTTCATAGGAATATAATAGGAAGAGGGAGGACGAAAAAGGTTACGATTAGGATGGATTTGCATCCAAGGATACAAAACCAGCTAAGAATGATTTTAGTATTTTTTCCTGTCTGGGAGAATTAAAAAATTGTTATTCCTAGCACTTAACAAGTGTATTGAATATCAACCATTCATTTAACCAATAGTCATCATACATGGTATGGGCCAGAAACAATTCTAGGTGCTGTGGGTTCACTAATGAACAAAGCAGATAAAACTCCCTCCTCTCACGAAAATCTAGCTCTCAAAAGTAGGGAAGATCTTCAAAAGAGTTTACCTCTAGAGTCTACGCACCAAACCAGTCACAAAGGACACTGACAAGTATGACTTTACGGGCGCCCATAGGTCTGATGGTAACATTTGACTCTCAGCCCTGGTGTTAGGGACTGTGAGTGGGGTGGCAGGGAGGGGAAACTCAGATGAATATATGTCTCTTGCCCTCGAGAAGCTTATAGTTTAGTAAAGGAAATAAGCTATATGCACACATAAGTAAAATACAGAATAGAACTTCAGCAAGCTTTTATTTTTAGGAAATTAGTTTCTGGGGAGTTTTAGAGAAATGAAATGCTGGACTTATACTCTGTCATTGTCTGCTTCCATCCTTAAATCCTCAGTTCGGCACTATCAATTGCCTACTCCATTCCTACGCATTAAACTTCAGGGGTAATGGCCTCAATCTCTGGGATAACAGAATCATACATTTGGTAATGATTCAGTATTTGGCCTCCAGGTGGGTGAAGACACAAACCATCTAAGACAAATGGTCATTGCTCCTGTTTTTAAAAGATTTCTAAGATCTCTAACCCATAACCTCTGTTGGTCATCTCTTCAATACTTAATAGCACTTGTATTTACTATTGTCAAGAGGGTTTTCTTTATTTTCAATCCATCCATCCATGGGGAAACATTTGATCTTATTTGATAATCTGTGGAAATGGAGAATCACCAGTCAGCATCATTCTCATAAGATCCTTTCATACTTGCTTCTTTATCATGTTCTTTGGGTGAATTAACTAGAATTTCTTTTATCTTTTCCCCTTAGGATCTATTTTTCATTCTATTAGTATAGATCTAATTTCATTCTACTAGCACATTAGTATAGTGTATTTTTCATTCTTTTTACATTGTTCATTTTAGTTCATTTTCATTTTTGAAAATATAACTAGAATGCTGGGCTGTGTGGGGTATTTTGTATGGTTCTTAGCATTACTGACTTTAAGAGAAAGGATGACTTCTTAGTTGCTGAATTTTGTACCCAGTTGTTAAATCCCACCTTCTTTAGAAATAGACAGTAGTTTACCAGTAATATACTCAAACTCAACAGGAAATTTTCTAAAATCTTCAAACTTCTTTCTTTTGAGACTTCTCAGGCTTTCTCTAAACTTTTCTTCATTTTTTTTCTATCTGACTCTATTCAACTTCGCTTTGTTTCTCAAAAACCAACTCTTCAATTTTTTTTGAAATTTATTCTAAAGTTTATTGCTGGCTTTTAATGTTAGCTTGGCTTCCTGGGATGAGAATATCTTCTACATCTTTATTTCAGCAACTAGTAACAAAACTTGCTTATGGACTCAGGAGTCTCATTAATATTATATCAAATATATTAAATAACATTACAGTGAATATGGTTTAAGTTACCTGCCATGGACAAATTCATAGAATAAATACATATATATATATCTAGAATATTTGGGGCTTGGAGTGACCAGAATTTGGCCATTTCTAATGTACTGAAAGTAACCATGATTGACCAGTTTTTTAAGAATTAGGCTACAATAAAATAGTTGTCAAAAATTTGATTTTAGAGTATTTGCTAATCTTGAATATTATCAAGTCATAATTATGTATATTAATTCTCAGTTTGTGTATCTTTAGGAGTAAACATAGGAGATTGGGCTGATAGTACTTTTCCTAGGATGTGAGTGGGTATTTGAAATATGGTGGTACGTTTGAGAGAGAGAGAAAAAGAGAGAGAGAAGGAGAGAGACAGAGAAAGAGAGAGAGAGAGAGAGAACGTGTTGGTTGTCAGTTGTTTGGATTTCGGGTTTTTAGGAATAGAATGTGCAACTGCACTGTGGTAAGTTTATGGAGTTATGTGTGTGTTCTCTTCCCACATCTTCAATACTACTGAGGGATATCAGTAGAATTATTATTGATTTCTTTATGTATCATTAGAAATGGAAGGGGAGAAATACTTTCTTGAAGGCCAGGCACAAACCAAAGATATTACTACTTCAACTACGTTCATTCATTCATTCATTCACTCATTCATTTTAGCTATTCACGGTGTGCCAGGTACTTTGCTAGTACTTTATGAAACATAATCTTTTAATCCTCCACTTTGTGACTGAAGAAACTGAGGCTCACTGAGATTAGGAACGTTTCCCAACATTGCAGAGCAAGCAGAGCTGGTTCCTTTCTAAGCTTGTGTGTATGGTTTTGTCTGTGCCAAGCAACCTTTCTTTGGTTCATTTGCTCTTTTGCTGCATGTGTGTATATCTGTAAATCACTTGTATTTCTTTTTATCTAAGTTTAGGGACATGGGATATTTAATTGTGTCATATGCACCAGGTGAGCAAAATGAAATCCCAAAAAGATGTGCTGAAACTGACAAATCATAAAGAAAATCCCAAATGTTTAAAACAAGCTACCAAGGAGGAAGGCTCTAGAAGGAACACATACGATATGCTCCCCATGGCTGCTGCTTTTGAATCGGGGAATCAAATACGACCAGGCTTTGCTTCTCCATCATGGAGGGTATTTTGAGCTACAGGTGGAAGGATGAACCATCATGGACTTGGGCTGCATCACGCAGAGACACAGGAAGAGCCCAGGATTTTGTTTAGTGAATGCTTAGCGCTCTCTGAGGGTAAACAGTACATAGTTTCATAGGATAAACTAAAATAGGAATAGCAGTTTCTTCTTTCAGGTTCTTTGCTGTTTTCCATTCCCCTCATTACTCTAACGCCTCCGCATTCATTTTTCTATTCCTCCCCCTTTCACTTTTTTCCCCTATCTTTTCTCTCCCTTTGCATTTTTGGACCTTACTCCATGTTGCCTTCTTTTCATTTTTGATTCTGTTTTGCCACTCCTCTTTTCCCTCCTTTTATTCTATCCCTCTCCTGCCCCCCGCACCCCTCTCCTTCCATTTCTTCTTCGTTTACTCTCAGTTGATGTTCCCTGCAAAGAGCTGTCTGGGTTCCTTGACCTCACAAGAAGCTCTCTGACGAAACGCTTAAGAAAAACAAGGTATTATGTATTATCCTACACATTCTACAATCGCCCTAGCAATTTAGTAACTACAGTCCAATTTAAACCAGGCCTCAAGGCAACAAAAATTGCACCAAATGCCAACTAATTTACCAAACTTATAGAAGGAATATTTGGGAGCCTCTTGCCTTCAAGCCATCTGATTCGTATTATTGACTCATTTAGAAAACAGAAAGTGAACAGAGACAAGTTTTTAAGGAGTTTGGTTTCATGCAAATGACTTGCAATTGCAGCCCATTATTTTTATACCACGACTTCATTAGTCATATCCCTGTCAGACCTGTGACCAGTGTCAAATGTTTTCAAAAAGCGCACCAGGACAAGCATGGAACTCATCAGCCCGTGTCAAAGGTCGTGCTCATTAAGGAGTCAAAATGAAAACTTTCAGTGTCTCTAACACATCGCATAGCTCTCCCTGGTGCTCCCACCCCCACTCCTGAAACCCAGGGCCGGCTAAGCACCTCCAGCTCCCCAGACACCCAAATAAGATCAAGATGACAGGGCAGGAAAATGAATAGGGCTCTTACTTGGCTGGACTTCAGAGTCTGGTCCTGATTGAAACAACCAGAAAGCTGTTTGCCAGGTCTTATAGCACCATTTCCTGAGGTTAAACATAACATCTCAAAATGAAGCAATTAGGGATTTCTCTAAAACAGGAGTCTTCAGTAATTAAAAAAGAAAAAAAAAAAAGGCAGAAAGAAAGAAGAAAATGAAGACTATCTTTGTAGGTGCTGATTGGGCATGACGTAGGGGGTTGATGGGGGAGGGAGGCAATTTGGGGATTTTTTTGCCACCTGGGAGCTAAATGTTTGATCGTGGAAGCAGTAGGTAAAAAGAAGTTACCTGTAACAGTGCTGTGAGTTTTAAGGAATTTGAGACCCAGCGTTAATAAGAATAAAACTGTCCTTCCTGAGGCTAAATTGCATTAATATGAGCATAACAGCGACTCGGTGCTGTTTTTTGGGGTTTGTTTTGTTTTGAATCATGACTGCTTTTCTGAAGAGCTGCCCACTGAGTGAGCATAGTCACGTGCTGTCATGCCGTGTGCCATTTCCAAAGGGCTCAGGTGGTGTTTTGTTTTTTTTTCCCTTCAGCATCGTCTTCTGGCCAGCACAGGTGCTGGATCTCGGTTCTTAGGAGACTTGAAAATGGATTACATCCTGCCACTACCATGTTTGGCCGGTTACAGTAGCTTTCAGATCGACAAACAGATATTTCTAGCATTACATAGGGTGAATGTCAAGGAAGGCTTTCATTGTCAATATCTTTTGCAAAAGCAAAACACAATGCAATTTAACAATAGGAAATGTCAAATTGTGATGACTCTATATTGATTTTTAGAAAACACACAATCTGCTCTCAAATTCAGAAGTCATTTGGGGCAACTTGATCTAATTCTGTGGTAATGCCTGTGACTTTCCCTCTGCTTACTCACTAACTTAATTCACTATTCGCACTTGAATGAGACTCCCAGCCTCCGTGAGCTGTCTTTTCAGGGAAATAGTTACCTTGTGAAAGCATTTTGCCTCATCCTTGTTTTCCAGAATGTGGTTTATAAATTTTCTTGGACTCATCTTTGATTATTTTGATGCAGGGGTACCTTTAGGGTAACAGGAGATGAACATTTTATTTCATGTATCTATATTTTATCTCTGGTGATTGTGATGTGACAGCAACAGTCTTATGATTGCAACCCAAATAAAAATATATATGTCCTAACCGGGAAGCATGGTTTTAAGCCTCCACATTCACTCTCAAGTCCGTTCATCAATTTATGTGCCACACAGTCCAAGCAAAGACTCTACTAATAAAGTGGCAAGTCTCCTAAGGATAGTGCCAGATGTTGCCTGTAAAATGGGATTCTGATGTTAGACTCCAGTTGACCATCCTGTAGGTCACTAGTGCTCTGTAAGGTGCTCACAGAGGGCCCTGCTCAGCGCTTGGCAGAGGGACACTTCACGTTAATAATCGGGCCACGGGGATTTTTGCGGAAGCGTCTGTTGAGCAGCAGAAGATGGATATAAAAGGTCAGATGAAATGGTTGTACTGTGTGAACATTTGCTCAGATTTTGTATGGCCTCGTAGCGTGTGTTGAGCAGAACCTCTGCCTCCTGTCTGTGCTGCTGTTTGCAGACCAGCTAATTTGGGACTTCGTTGACCCTTACCTGTGGATAGTAGTGGAATATCACGTGAAGTCAAAAGATTCCTGACGTTTTCCCGACGTTTTCATTGCAGGAAGAATGGAAGGGCTTTCGCTTATGAAGGGCTACTTTGTGCTTTCTTCTCTCTTTGGGAAATTAACAACAGTGGTATACTCTTTGGGTTCTGGGGCTCACCCCTTTACCTGCGGCCTATCGGTTTCCCAACCGGGAAGCATCGTATCCTTGTTGTGAATCTGTGATTGATGCCCTTGGCCTGGGGGCTCCCTCTTCCCCCCACTTCAGGAAACAGGAGGGCTAGAGAGATAGCGCTCAAGTTTTCTTTCACAGTCCCCGTTTCCTAACTTTAATCACCTTCTGCTGTGGGAAAGAGATGAGATGAGGCCTAAAAAACAGATCATTGTCCGCCTCCTAGATTAATGCAGAGAAAGCGGTATTGTCTGTTGAATGGATAAATCTTCCTGCTGTCACTCAAAACCTAAATTCAACGCTACTTCATTTCTAAGAGGCTTATCTTCCTTGAATAGACCCTTGCAGCTCAAGTAAGAGGCGATGTAATGAAGCGTGTTTTTTTCTTAAGTGAGAAACCTGCAGCAAAGAAGAGGGGAAAACTGTGCAGCTGTTCCAAAGGGGCTCTGCAGACTCTCGAAAGACGGGTCATTTATCTGGTCTTGCATGACATCAAATGATAGAAGATCAAGTTCAAAATCTGCCAGAGCGGCTCAAAAGGGCTTCTTCATCTGTTCATTACATAATGGTTATTAACATACAATGTTGTGCAGCTGGGATTCGTATCAAACGTTACAGAAAAAATATTGCCGTGGCTTTCAGCACTTCCCCTTCAGTCTGTGTTTATTAGGAGGCAAATATCTTGGGAAACGGCAATGGTTTTCCTTGAATCCGAAAGTTTTTATTGATGCCGTAATATGTGGTTAAATCAGAGGGCCGCGAGACAGGTGGGTATTAGGCAGATGGATGCTGAGATCATTGAAGAGTATACCCCTTTGTGTACGCTCGTAATTAATTCAGCGGTCCCCACAGCGTGGGTTCACTGACTTTTTCTGGAAAGTTAAATACACGCAATATGAACACATACAATTACTATAAATAATTGCTTATTTACTTTGGTCCAGCTCAGGCTACTGTATTATGCTAAAGTTTAATTTGAACTTTGGAATAGATGTCAAGACTTTCATCACTGCAATAAATTTTACTGGATAGGGATAATTTTAACAACATTTCATCATCCACTGGCTTGAGTTTGTGTGTACAAGTTACAAAATTACATTTAAATAAGTCTTGCTTTATTAGTCTGTGTATAATTAAAAGGCACTACTTTTAAGCTTAGAGCTACAAAAAGGAGGCCACATCCTTCCGAAAAAAAGTAGTTTGGAAAGGTGTGAAAGCCTAAAAAACTTCTGTGCTCCATGGTAATTTCCTTAAGAATGATATCTTGAGTCGTATCACCTAAGTAGTCCTGATGGGTTTTTAATTCCCATTGGGTAACTGAGCTTCAAGGAAATATTGGCAGTAAAACCATTTTAAAAACCTGTATTTTGTGACTTCAAGTCTAAATCACATACTTTTACGTTTTCTAAAAGCAATTATTTTATAATTGTTAGTGGGCAAGTCTTAAAATTTAGACTGCCCTTAATTTATAGCTTTTAATTGTCTAGCCCCTTGATGTTTATGACAGTAAAAGCAATATTAACAATTAACAATCAATAAAAACAATAATCCTCCTTTCTTTGTACCAAGCATCAGCTCTGATTGTTTTCCCACTTGCTGCAACTTTTATTATTCGTCCTAGTTTAGCTGAGGAATGCATATCTGTCGATGTTGACTGGTAATACAAAAGTTTTCATTTAGTCACTAACTTTGATGTTTTCTCCAACGAAAACTATCCTTTGGGTAGTTTACTACCCAAACTTCAACTGATTTGAAGTTTACTTCTCCCGTCTTCTCTAAGTCCTCTGTTGAAATAACAAGCAGAGAAATTTTGAGAAGATGTACAACAGAATGGAGACGAAGTGGAAAGTGCGTGGAAAATAGACAAATTAGTCTGCACATTGTTGAGAGCTGCATGATTTTAAAGAAGGTCCTGCATCTATAGATTGAATCCTCGTTGGATTCTGTGAGTTTCTAAGCACTGTCTGATCGCTCATTCATTCATAGCACCTCCAAAAGGCCGCATACCGTGGGTCTGGTCTTTTGTGAACCCTCCACCCATCTGTCTAATGTTCAGTGAAGGTGACCATGGAAAAGCCAACTTTGTGGGGTCTTAGCCAGTTGTCTTGCAGATTCACTAAGTTCAAGAAGGGCTGAAGGGAAGAGAGTTAGTTGGACGGCTCGAGTAGATCCTTTTTACGGATAGAAAAGCAACTTGTAGCATGTGAGGCTCATGGAACCTCAGTAATATTGTCTTTTTATCTAAAAAGCAGCACAGTGTCTGCTTTTCAGTGCTAGGCTCTGGCAAAATCATAGCTTTTGAAGGACTTACCATGTGCTGGGCATTTACTAAGATTTTTCTGTGTATTAACTCATTTTACCCTCACAACCAGTCTGTGAAATAAGCTACTATTATTCTCCTCATATCTTTTGAACAGATGAGGAACCTGAGGCAGAGAAATCTTAATTAACTTGCTTAGAGGCACACATCTGTCAGAACCAGGATTTGAACCCATAAAATCTGGCTCCTGAGTTCATGCTATTAACCCTACTCTAAACCTTGACAAAAGAAGCTTTAGCAAGTGAAAAAGCTGACACCTTTTAGCATAAAATTCTACCTTGGCCAGGCTAATGCTGTGTTTACATAGGTCCAAATTGGTTATTTGATGTTAAATTAACTCCAAATCCCTAAGCTTGCCGATGACATTTATTTTTCTTCAACTGTGTGTGTGTGTGTGTGTGTGTGTGTGTGTGTGTGTGTGTGTGTTACATGCAACTCTAGGAAAACTGACATTAATCCTGAGCACGGACCCTGGGTGACTCACTTAACCTTTCCAAATTTCAGTAAAATAAATAACTGCATACTCCACTGTTATACAGAGAAATGCATTTTAAATGCCTACCATAGTGCTTGGTACAGAGGTGATCGGAGGTGATGCAGAGGGCTGAGGTTTAACTAGATGGTTAAGTAATTAATGCTTTGCCGTTAGAGAATTCATTATTTGTTGCAGAATGTCATCAGATTGAGGAAGGCCACGTTTAATCGTAAGGAATGCACAACCTTCCTTACTCCAGCTGAGTGAAAATTCTAATACCTTTTTCGATATGCCACGCTGTACTAAGGCTGCTCTGGGACCTGGGATGCATTTCATCTTGAACTATGAATTGCAAAGATTTTTATTGTCTTCTGGCACAAACACAGCGTCCTTTCATTGTGATTTTTGATGTGTTAAATATGTTTTTATGGCCCCTTATGTCTATTGTGCCTAGCATACTGTTGGTACTTAATAAACGTTAAATAATAATAATGTATGTGCATATGAGATTTGAGGAAAGAAATGACATACTGTTTTAGGGATCTGAGGTTGTTCTTCTGGTGCCCGGGGAAAACGTACAGATGAACATATTACTGGGAATAGATTAGAGGGAGCCGTCAAGAGCGATGTCATCTCCCTAAAATATGATGTGGCTCTGTCAGCACAAATCAGGAACCCCATCTCCTTCCTTACATCACTGTAGAACTCTAATGTGGGAAGTGGAATCTCTGGATTAATAGAAATGGGTATCCAGGCACTTTAGAATTTTGCAAGTTAACAAATGACACTGTCTTTTCTTGCACATCAGTAAATTTGTACAGTTTCCAGCAAAATGCCAGGGTGAGCTCTGGCTTGTTTCTTGTTACCTCTTCTGGGAACCCCATCTGTGGAGGTTTTGTGGGTGTTCTGCTTTATTCCCTGGGATGAAGAGGAGGGACTCCAGATCCTGGCTTTTTAGGGACGATTTCCCCCTTAGCCGATATCTTTGTCAGCAAGCAGACACCTGCATCTGCATACTTCCACCAAGCTGAGCTACACACCACTTTACCAGATCCCTTGCTTTTCGAGCTGAGCTGGATGTAGCCCAGAATATCAGCTCTCCATGTTGTGCCAAAAGTCCTTCCAAGTCCAGTGCAGGGGTGTTTGTGTAAAAAGATAAAAACGGGAAAATGTGGCATCCCCAGACGCTCATCTGTTTACATGTGTCATCTGGCTCTGCCCTGAGGTTAGCTCATCAGTAGAGAAGGCAGGAAGACATGCGATCGAGACTCTATGACTCATCAGGTCTGTTCTCCTTTTGGGATACAATGTTGGTATTCTCTGCCAGTCCTCCAAGAGTCTGTTTTCTGCTTTGTTTTGTTGTGTTTTTTGCAGTCTCTCAGGGAAGAGTTTAAATATATTCAATATATCCCTCCCTCAGTCCTCCCCAGAACATACCTTTCCTGCTGAAAGGTGGATGGGTTAGGTTCTGAAAGGGAGTCACCGCTTTTAGTTATTCTTTAAAAAAAAAATCTTTTTTTTTTTTTTGCCTTCAGAAAACATATTTTGGAAGAGTCACTATTAAGGTGAAGCTTTCTTATGGGCTGTGGAGAATGAGGGTCTTTAATGCCTTTTATGTTCAAAGGTTCTTCTTGAGGGGCTTTTGTGAGGATATAAATTACGGTAGCAACAGGTATATTTTCCCTTAGTACAAAGGCCAAGTGTAAGTTTTTCGAAAGTTAAAAAGGATCTGTTCTTTTATTTTTGACCTTGATTTTTCCACCATATTCTGCATTGCCCCTGCTTTGGTTGTATTATTCTCTGACCCATTCAATTACCATTTCTATCAGCGCTTCGGAAAGATTATGCTTTTTGGGTGTTCTGTAGATGTCTTTCCAGTGGCTTCACTTGATGAATGTGACAAGTTTTGTGTTTTCTCCCTCCCCTCATTGAATTGAAAAGTTTTTTTGATAAATACAGGCCAATAAGTGCCCAAAGGCAGTGTTTCAATGGCTGCTAAGTCTTTCAAGGTTAGGACTTAACCTCCGTTCTCCCTAATTCAACTCCAACTTCAGTCTGAAGCCAATCAAGAATATCAGATGATACTTAAACAATGAAGGATTTCTGATATTCAGGTACTGCCTCTGTTCAATAGGATTGCAAATTCTTTGTGTGAAGAAAGTCGGTTTTGCTCTAAAGTACTGTCACAAAAAGTGAAATTACCATTTGCTTGGAATGATGCCATTCATCATTGTCAGAACACTAAGCATTGTAAGTAGCTAGGCCTCTCCAAATTAATGCCTTGTTTTGCATCGGCTAAATTTCCCAAATCCTAGAGGATGGGTCATACAAAACTCATCTCACTGTTTTAATTTATCAAGCCGATATGAGTTCTGTGAAAGGGAGCTTCATTCGGTCTTAGCCATTTTATTTACAGTCTAATTCTAAAAGAAAAGGAAATAAGATATGAAAATCAGTCGCAAAATAAGATAAATCTCTCAGTGAAATCACCAGATCTACTCAGTCCTGTAGCAAAACCTCCATAATTCATTTGTAGGTCAGCTCAAGGGATTAGCCATGACGTATTTGGAAATTCATTTATTTTTATTTTATTTTGCTGTTTCTTATGCATAAGGGTAATGCTGTCCCCAAGGCTTTTCAGGTAGCCCTCAAATCTTGACAACATTTGCTGTCTCTGAGGCCTAAGCCAAAATTAATTTTCAAATAAACAGCATAAAAATGTATGGAGTTGTATAAATTTGAATACAAAATGCATTTGTTTTGTTTGCTTACATACATACATACATACTGTCTGTTCAGCCCAAAACCATAATATGACATTGAAATTAATGGCCATATGCACATCATGAAAGTCAGAAAAGTTTTTCTTTGAGTTAAAAAAAAATACAGAACAAGCAGCATTTTATTTCATTTCCATCTCACTGTGGTCTTTAACATACTTTCAGGGAAGTTTTTAATTGTTAATTTTTCCTAGAAGGAAATTAAAAATCTTCCTTAGGAAAAACTTATAGCTTGGAACTTGTATGGCTTTTATTAGTTCAAAAGATTCTGTTGTCTTGGGAGATGCAAAGGTATTTTCTTCCAGAAAGTTAAAAAAAAAAAAAAAAAGAAGGAAAGAAAAGGAGAAGAAAAAGGTAAGCCACATTAGGCTGCTTGATTTTCTTTGATTAAAGACAGATAAAAGCAATGTAGAATTACAGTGGGATAAAATCTGCTAAGATTTACGTTGGGCTTTATTTTTTGGTGGCTCCCAGGAAAAGAAAAAAGGATTCTGTAGTTATACAAAGATAGTCCAGGAGGCAGGCTGTTTGGCTGGGGGGCTCTGCTGGGGCCGCTCAAGGCAGATACCTGCGTGTATTCTTCTCACCACCACCAGCCCACAGGGAGCCTAAAACACCCTGAATGCCATGGTTCCTCCCCCATAACACTGAAGTCCTCAAAATGGTTTTTAAATATACTTCCACAAGGGGGCTTTGTGGACATTTGTAAATTTATTTTTGTTTGTTTATATGTTTCTTAATAATATTAAGAAATGAGCTTCTGCAGAACAAGGCATACAAGTTCCATTTCTCGGCCTTTTGAAAGCTTCATTATACAGAAAACAAAACGAGCTCCTCCCTCCTGCCCCATGACCTCTGATCTGGAAGAGGTCTGTGAAAGCGGAGGGCGAAGGGGAGAAGGCTTAGAAGCGGGAGCTGGTGTCCAGCCTGAGAGCCTTGTCCTGGGCCGTGGGCCTTTCAGCTCTGTTTCAGCTTGTGGCATGAAAGTGTCTACATTGTCCAGTTTTGATCTCCTGGCTGAAAATGACTGGATATGTGGTTGCTTTTTTTTTTTTTTACTTTGACCCACGTTCTAGGTGTTTCCTCTGATTTTTGGCGGAGTGGTGTCTGAATACAGGACTTTTCATAGATGTGCATGGTTTAACTGTCTGAAATATGTAAGAAATATGAAGTATTATGGCAATGAATAACTTTAGAAAACAAGACCAAATGGCCACCTCTCTGCCATTTTCCTCAGGGCGTCATGAAAAGAGCCCTGGGCTGAAAGTCTGCAGAAGAATTGGAGCCTCTGCCTGCCATCAGCTAGTTGGACTTTACTAGGAAAACATTTTTATATTTATGTGCCTCAATTTCTTTATTAATGATGATTTTCAAGGGTCTTCCTGTATCTGACATTCCGTGAAGATTGGGTTGCTTTATTCCCCCCCTTTCTGCTATTCAGGACAATATTACCAAATGTGAATATTTTAATGGCTAAAATAACAAAATCAGAGGAGATGATATGTGCAGCTTGACATGGGAATTTTGGATTAAGAGAGTCTTCGATCTGAATCCAACTCCTGCTATATGCTACCTGCAGGGGCGGGGCCACGTGCTGGGAAACGGTCAGGGTGTTCTCTGAGCCTGTTTATGGAAAATGAAGGGTTGACTAGAACTTTTCCTGAGATTCTTTCCAGATGTATGTTTCTAGGATTTGTGAAGTATTTGAGCACTGGAAGGATCCCAGTGGCACTTTTTTTTTAGTGTCTGTATTCTCTGAAAAGTGGTCCAAGCTTGGTTGGGATTTTGACTCTATTCATCCTCACGGCCAGATGAACCTGAAAACTGAGGCAGAGACACAAGACACAGTTGCATACTAGAAGATGAGAGGCCCGCTCTGACCTGTGTCGAATATGTGGAAACTGAGTCCAGAGAAGTTTAGCTGATTTCAGGGCAGGCCAGAATGGGAAGGCAGAGCCAGCTTCTTAGAGTTTAAGTCCTTTTTCCTTACCACGTTGGATGAAAACCTAAGGAACTCGTGGTATAGAAGTTGTACCTAGGAAGAGTGATTGGCCAGGTTTTCATGTATTCACGCCTGCGTAGGTTGCCAAGGGGAGGGGATGTAGGGGGATTTGGAATCCAAGTAACTTTCCACTGAGATCAAAAGCTCTTAAGAAGGTGGACCATGGCATCAACTGGGGCCATCCTCCTGAGCAACCAGGGTGACCTGTGGGCTGGTGCATGGTGGCGTGGAATCCGGATCGACTCTTCTCGCTGGCAGAGGCTCAGACAGCTTATTAAACCTCCATCCCATATTCTCATCTGCAAAAGGGGGGCAATAACAATACCACTGATGCGGGTTGGAATAGGTAAAGAACCTTGCATGGTACCGGGCAATTAGTAGCTATCAGCAAACTGTGGTTGTAGTTTTTGCTATTATTATTATTATTTTAAAACTGGGCTGATGCTCAGAAGGGGCACATGAGGAAGTGCTCCCTAAAGCTCCCAGCAGGGGAAAGGAGCCGTGCAGGACCCTGTGGTAGAGGCTGCCTGGTGTTCAGGCTCTGCTACCAGGGACATGCCCGGATACCTCTTTCCACAGTCTTGGTGTCTTTCTCTTTAAAACCCTTCCTCGGGCTACCTGTGGCATGCGTGCCAGGGGCTACCAAATCTCCCTGAGTCTTCCCTTCCCATGTTAGGGAACACAACACTTTACTGATACTTCTAATAACTAGATTCCAACCCTCTGCCTAAAACCCGTATAAGGAAGCAATGCAGGAGTCCGTGACCCATGGGACCCATCTGAAGCTCCATTCCCAGTGTTCACCTGCAAATTGGTGGAATTTTGGAACAACATTGTCAGCGGGGAGCTGGGATTCCTCAGGGCCTGGATAATCCCAAAAAGCAAGCCATGGCTGGTCCACAGCTCTGACGTTGGGCCACTGTTTTCACGGCTACCAGCTCCCTCAGGAAGTGGGGTGAGGGGCAAGCAGCCTTAGGCCCCGTCAAGGCTGGCTGCCAGGTTGGAAGAACAACCCCCTGGTGGACAGGTGGCTGGAGCTGGGGAGAGATAATGCTGAGAAGAGGACAGTACCGAAGGAGAGGGGGCAGGACGAGCTATAGGAGATCTGAGTGATGAAATTACTCAGTTCACCCCAGACTGGGCTGAGCCCTCATCCTTGCCACCCCTCAGACTGCATATTGGCCTTCTGATGCCAGTCTCCACGTGCACCTAAGTGGGCAAGCCTTACGGTTCGATTCAATTCAACAAACATTCGCCAAATGCCTACCCTGTTCCTGGTGTTGTGCTAGGCACAGGTGTTCGGAAGTGAAGGGTGGTCCTACCCGCCAAGAGTTCAAACCCTGGCTCCCCTGCCTCACTGTGTAACCTCTGGGTCCCGCTTAGCCCAGCTGAGCTCCACTTCTTCCTCTGTTCAATGGGGCAACTGCGTGTACCTCCTGGATTGTTGTAAGAACTGTATGACACGAAGCTTAAAAGAGAGGCACATAAAAGATTTCAATACGTTTCCTTTGTTCCACCCATTCTCCTGTTCCAATCTTCTTCAAAGTTCTCTTTAATATTCCTTTCTAGCAGAGTCCGCCTGCCTAAACAGAGAGGTCTTTAGGTGAACGTTCCCCTGAGACTGGGGATGGGGTGTGGGCTGTGTGTGTGTCCAGGTATCATTTCCATGGTTTGGACACCTGAAGTGCGATGGTTTTTAAATGAGGTGAAATTCAGATGTAGTGGAGAGAGGTTTTTTTTTGCCTCGCCGTGTGCCTTCCGGGATCTTAGTTCCCTGACCAGGGATCGAACCTGCTCCCTCAGCAGTGAAAGTGCAGGGTCCTAACCGCTGGACCTCCAGGGAATTCCCGAGAGTTCTTTTACTAAACCTTATTACATCAAACCTTTTAGTCTTCAGAGGAAAACAATGGAGTATTTGGCAATTAATATGATAATTCAAATAGAAAACTTGTTTTGTTTGACTTACTTGGGCAATACTCTTTTTGTAGCTCTTGCTTTTGCAGCTCTTGCTAAAGTATTTTTGGGGGGCACCTGAATTATCGTTATCACCATTTGGCTAACCTAAGACCTACCGTGGAAACCTGGATTATGGAATTTAAATGTATAATAGAGTTTGGGAACATATTTCTCATATATATAGCTTATTTACATGTGAGAAATATATATATATTTTAGTTTTATGTCCCAAATCAATATGCTTATTGGGATAATTTTATATCCTAATAAGCATATGTGCATTGTTTTTCTTTAACAGAATTTTAACTGTTTTTTCCTCTATTCTAATTCTTTACTAAGTTAATTTTAGGTAAATACAGACTAGGAAATTAAGCTCAAGAATTTTGTTCTCTTAATGTTTAACTCTCAAATGTTGGTTAGTCTCGGCTGTTTTATGTATGTAACGTTCTGTTTCATGCACACAAGTAGATTTCTTGTACATTTGGGTTGCCTTAGCAATTGAAATCAGCTTTTTCTTTTTTTAAAAAAAGTTAAGCACCTCCTGGCCAGCATCACTGCACTTCACTCCCCAGCTTTTCTTCAATTTTTCTAATGCTACCAGTTACTTCCTTTTATTGGAAAAACCTACATTTCTTTTTCTTTGAAATATTTAAAGAGCTCATTCCAGATAAGACACTTTAGTGCATTATGGTAACTAACCAGTTTTAAGTGAACAACGTTGATTTTGGGGCTCATGGCCAGTCTGTTGTTTTTCTGGGCCACTCCAAAGAGAGGAGGGAGATTGAAAGAGGGAGAAGCATCTGAATGCCTAGAAGGGCATCTGCACTTGACATTTCTGAGAATGACTATGATAACTTCGAGTAATTCTGGTTAATCTAATGACAGGAGGACAGATTTGAGAACGGACTAAGCCTCCTTTTCTTTCTATCCTAAAACCACCTGCGACTCTTAGCAGAGGAATCTATGAATCACTGTCTGTTGTCCACTCATTGTCCTGTCCAGTACCCTCCCCACTGGAACTAATCAACCGCCCTGAATGAAGCATGACTTGCAGGCTGAATTCTGAACAGCTCCTGAAATATTCAGGAAGGAGGGGGCACAATCTTGCAGTGTGATTTGCTCCACATTCCCAATGTGCCTGCAGATGCAGACTCGATGACCAAGAGGTCAGACAACACACATTTTGGACTAATTTGCCTTGACCAGTTTTGGGCTACTTGTTCTCGAAAGATGTTTTCAAGGGAGTGGTAGATCAAAGCATGGGATATGTCAATACCTCAATCTTCTATTACTCAGATTGTGAGTTTGAACGGATCACCTGCTGCTTTGATGTCTGTAGACAGAGTGGCCGGTTGCTGTTGCACGTGGCGGTAGTGTCCTGAGCAGGTGGGGCTGGCGTTACCGACCTGGTCATCCACCGGGCCGGCTCGCCTGATTGCCAGAGCCGTCTGCCAGGTCAGGGCTGTTGTGCAGGTGATGACTTCTGTGCTGGTTACCTTCAGATTCAGGTTTATCTGCCAGGGTGCCCCCTCTGCTGGAACAAAAGAATAATCAATTGCCTCTAAGAACAGGCAGGGACTTAGAATTTGGCCCCTTTCAAAGCAATCATTTTTTCTTCCTTAACTGCAGGCCTGTGAGATAATCACAGCTCCCAGGGTGTGGAAGGAGGTCCTTCTGGGACATTAAAGCACCTGGTCCCTCCAAACGCAGCTCCTCTATGGAGAACTTTGGGGTTTCTGGAAACATTGAGAGTCTCCAACCCTCTCTGGGTTGGACAAGTCAGTATCTTCAGGCATGCAGGGAGGTTAAAGCACCAGACTCATGGTGCTCTACAGCTAAACAGCAACACATGTGGCTGAAGCACTTTAAATGGCATTAGTGTTTTTGAGAATGAACCCCCCCAGCACAGTTAACTACAATCTTTTCTGGTCCGTCGTCCCCTGCCCTCTTCCCCAACCACATACAAAGGCAGAAGCAACTTTTCTTTTTTAAAAATTTTATTTTTACTTTTTATTGAAATATAGTTGACTTACAATGTTGTGTTAGTTTCAGACCTAATATCTAGGTCCATCCATGTTGCTGCAAATGGCATTGTTTCATTATTTTCTATGGCTGAGTAATATTCCATTGTATATGTGTACCACATTCATCTGTCAATGGACCTTTAGGTTGCTTTCATGCCATGCCTGACACCACAGAGCAGGCAGAAGCAGCACCCAAGAGCATGCAAATGGCTTTCCTTAGCTGGACCATGCTCTGAACCTATGTTGATTCCAAGCTCTGCTTATTTTCTTTAGAACTAAGATTTTGGACCCTTGCAAGGCAGTTCTCTCTCATTCCTTTGAATGAAGAATCAGTTTTAGGTGCTCATTGTTTCTTTACAATGTTTTATGTTAAATATTAAGCAAAAAAAAAAAAGGAATAATGATGGATACCTATGTATCTGTAGATATACATTCAGTTGTCTCTAATAATGCTTTGCTAATCATGCATTTTTTTTAAATCATTGTGGATTAAAATGAGGTTTTTCTGGAATACCAATCCCCAACCCTATTCATTTCTCTTTCTCTCCAGCCTTGTCATTGTCTTGAATTTGGTGTTTAGCTATCCCATGCATGTTTTCATACTATTGCTGCCCTGTATGTGGCTATAATATACCATTGTTTTGCATGTCTTAAAAGTTTATTTAAATGGAACCAACTGTTTATATTATCCTGAGATCCTTTCCTCGCCCAATATTATGCTTCTGTGATTTATCTATGATGTTCCAGATAGGTCAAATCCATTCATTTTTTATTGCTTTGTAATATCCTGTCATATGAAAGCAGGACAATTCATTTATTTCCTCATTGATGGAAATGTAAGTTCTTTTTAATTTTTCACTATTATGAACAATGTCACAATGAACATTATTGCAATTTTCATGTGCATGCATGAAGTTTAAATATATATCACATTTTTCAGTTTTATTAGATGTTTTCAAGTTGCTCTTTAAAGTGATTGTACCAATTTTTACTTTTAACAGTTATGTATGAAAGTTCTAACATTCACACATCCTCACAACAAAGTGTATAAAACTTATATTTTTGTTACTATTATGATATACAATTATGTTTTGTTATCTTACTTTAATTTTCTGTGATGACTAGGGAAGACTGAACATTTTTTCATTTTATTGCTATTTGGGTTTCTTTTTCTGAATTATCTGTAATATTATTTTCCTTTTCAAAAATTAGAGTCATTTGTATTTTTCTTATTTGTGGGGATTCTTTATAAATTATTTGATGGTTTTTAGAAAACCCCACTTTTATTATAAAAAATAATATACCCACACCAGAGAATACTGAAAAACATAGAAAATAAAGAAGTCACCAGTAATGTCACTACCCCTAACCAACATGTTGATTCATTTTGTCCTATTTACTGCTAGCCTGTTTTTTTTCTTATGACATTTTTATGTAGTTATAATTACAGTGTATATGCAGCTTATATTCTGAATTTCTCAGTTAATTATCATAAGCTTTTTTTTGATGCAGTTGTATGGCTTTTGTAGCCATCGATTTAAGTAGATGCATGATATATCATTGAGTGTATCTGTCATTTCCTTATTGTTGGACTTTCAGGTTGCTTTTTATTTTTTTTTATAAATAACATTATGATGAATACTTATGCCTAAAAAGTTTTTGATATTTGAAATTATTTTCTTAGAATAGATTTACAGGAGTCAGATTACTAGGTCAAAGAGGATATGCATTTAAAAAAGTAAAATGCATTGCAAAAATATGATTTAATCAGTGCTAACAATCTAAAGAAAACAGTGTTTAAGAAGACTCAAGGGAACCCAGCTAAGTGTCTGACTCACCTTCCTTGGCAGAAGGAAAACTCACAAGACTTTGGTTTTTCCAGCCACCTTCCTGACCCAAAGCACCACTTATTACAGACATTTTCTATCCTGCTTTTGCAACAATTTGACTTTGAAAAAAAAAGAGAATTTTCCAGGGCTGAAGCTTAATGCTTACAAGGTTAAAACTTATAAATGAATTTTTACTGATTCTTAAACACTGATAAAGGAAAGTGGTCTGTTTATTTTAGGATCTGAAATTGGATATACAAGTAAAGAGATTCTCTAAAGGAAGACATGCTGCCTTGACTAGCTGATAGTCTTATAGAACATGGGCATCTCCTCACTGCTTGGATGGGCTTTTATGTTTATATGATTTACTCTTTGGCATTGGGGCAGGATAGAAGGGTCAGATTATCCTGTATGGAAAACACTGGGGAGTGTAAGTGGGGAGTGTAAATCCCAGGAGATGTGCAGGTGATCTGTTGGGGTGTAGCAGGCATATACTAGAATGTCTATGTATATATTTCTTCTCCTACTTTTATTTTTGTGAATACACATCACAGTGGATTATCTATATTGGTATCTATATCTATAAATAAAATGATGGATATGCTTATAATTAAAAACAATTTATTATTTGACCAGAACAGTTTGGAGCCCACTAGTCTATTCATATCTTTACCCTACGGAACGGAGGGCATGTGGAAGGTGATGCCAGTTAATTAGATAAACTGATAATCTTCATTTATAATATTATTTCTATGCAAAATGTACCTTATGTAACCCCAGCTTAGACAGCACAGTGTCTTTTTGCTTCCTAACTTAGCTCCTGTGTGTGGGATATTGGCATTCCTAGCTTTGGAAGCTCTAGGTAATATGCTTGTGTGTGTGTGTGTGTGTGTGTGTGTGTGGAGAGAGAGGGAGAGGGAGAGAGAGGGAGAGGGAGACAGAGAGAGAGAGAGAGAGAGAGAGAGAAGGATGCTTTGGAAAGAGATGCTTTGGAAAGAGAGAGGATTGTAGGATATCAATACCTCTCTACATTGGCATGAAAAATGACTGGGTCTGTCATTCACTATTTTTCTTCCTGGAAGTTTAGGTTGGGAGGGACACTGGATGCTTTCCGCCCGTAGGTTTAAGTATTGGCAAATTAAATACTTCTTACGGATGATTCCTGGAGTCCGAAGGATGAGAGTAGGAGGAGAAAGGGATTGTAGTAGCTGTTTCTTAGTAGTTAATAACTTTAGACTACTGAATTAGGAAAAGCATACAATTAAAAAATCTGTTAATCAAAGCGGTATGTTGAAAACTGTCAAAGGGCCTCATTGTTATTTCATGTAAGTCAACTTTCTGGGCTGGGACCCAGAATGGCTAAGTGGATGTTGAGATACTTACTGGATAGATTTAACGATACAAAATTATTGCAACAAAGGAGATTTCTGCCAATTATTTCCAGAATAAAAAGCCAATGAAATACTTCAGTTTTATCACACACATCCATTTTAGCAGTGGGCATTTACTTAGAGTTTTATGTGGAAAGGTAAACTGTGCCTTGAGATCCAAAAGAGAAGGAACGTCTAGTGGCAAGGGTTCCATTACATGGAAAACCCATCAGAAAAACGGGAGAATGGAGGTGAATTATAACAGGGTTGACATAAATGAGCAAGACGAAATCAGTTTTGAAAGCAGTGGCCCATTCAGTTATTTTTTTTATTTTTCATATTTTTCTCGACTCTGCAAAATAATAAGAAACAAAAGAAAAATCTGCTGAATGCCTAGTCATAGTTTATTGGAGCAGGAAAATAAGCCATTCCAAATCATTCTCTGATTTGCTGTGAGTGGCAGAATCGTTCACTGTGGTGAATCACAGCGGGGAGAACCATTTGGAGTGATTATTTTCTGATGTTAAATTACAAATGGCACATGTGGGATCAACAAAGGTATGAATTAATTTAAAAACATCTTAAAAAAATTCTGTTATTGAAAATGTGTGTTTACATGACCAGCTTATGACTTCATTTCACAATAGCCAAGGCAAGCCTTAGGTATATGTCTCTTTGTTTTTACATTTGACTAATTGAAAGCTTTCCTGTTTAATGTTTTTATGTCGAAAATAATATATTGTCCTATAAGCTGCATGATGGGAATAATGGTGGGAAAAAAATATATATAAGCATTTGGTTTAGCCGACTGGATTGAAGAAAAAGTCTGTTTCCTGTCTTTTACTTCAGTGAATAAGGAACCTGTTGGCTGTTAAACAAATAAAATAAACTGAGGGATTAGCCCTACCTGGATGAAATGTTAATGGCATGCAAATGGTTTATCATTAATATAATAATGGGCACTACTTACTGCTAATCCTGTGAGAATCCCTGATGGTAAGGACAATATACCTGAGGTCCACCATGAAATATCATCTGCTTGCAGTAATCCGGTGCCTTGTTTTGGTTGAAGAGTTTCAGGTTGCCTGGCCCTTTAAGGCAAATCTCTGCTATTCACATTGATGAAGTAAGAAGGTATTTTATGCTCCAGTGTCTGCTTTGTGAGAGCACTTAATTTTAAGAGGGCAGGGTGGAATGCTTCTATTTAAACTTAGGGGGAACGGGAGGGAGGGTGACCACATTCCATGAAGTTCCACTTCGGCCCCTGTTTTTCCTTCATGATGGGAGACATCAGACGCCTACCTGGGACTGGGATTCAATGGTTGGCCTCCATTTTCAGTGGCCTTGAAAACTGTTTTCGACGAGGAAACTGGCTGGTTCTGAAGGCGAAGGAAAATAAGGTTTTCAGAAGGGAAACCCTTGGTATCCTGACTGCACACAGAGGCCACCCAATGTGTGCTCTGTGAGTAACTGTGTACACTTCAGGCACTTGGGGCTCGAGAGACACAGCGGGGGAGGTAACTGCACAGGTGTGGGCACGTTCTTAGCACCCCGCACCCCAGTGTTTGGAGGTGGACAGGTTTTAGCCCCTGTATTAATTACTGCTAATTAATAGTATTCCATTAATTACTGTAACAGTATTTCCCTCACATTTAGCAGCTTTAAACAGCAAACACTTGTTATCTCTTCTAGATTCTGTGGGACACGGCAGGGTAGTTCTGGCTCAGGGTCCGTCAGGAGGCTGCAGTCAAAAGTTGCCCTGGGCTGCAGTCATCTGAAGGCTAGGGAACATCTGTTTACAAGCTCATCATGGAGACTGCGCAGGGGCTCCCAGGTCCTTGCCACTTGGTCCTTTCCTTGGGGTTGTTCACCGGCTTCCCCCAGAGGCAGTGTGAGGGCGGTGGCACACACTGCCTGTTACGGCCTTGCCTCTGACTTACACAGTCTCACTTCTTATTAGAAGCGAGTCCTGGAGTGCAGCCCACACTCAACAAGAGGGGATTCTACCAGGGCGCGAAGGCCAGGAAGCGGGGATCACTGGGGCTACCTTAGAGTCTGGCTACAATTATCCCTTTCATGATGGGAATTTTGTTCAGTTATCCCATGCCTCAAGAGATTCTGAAGATCTGCTTGAACTATTTTCATTATAGGAACTTTAACTCACCTTCAATTCACCTCCAGCAAAGTCATATGAGGATCTGTCATAGCCCGAATCCAGCAGGCCAGTGGAGGGTCTTATTGGAAACATCATCATCACTGCCACCATCCACTGGCTGTGAGCCCCGGGTCAGCCTTGGGAGGAAATAAAATCATTCGGCTGAATTACATGAAATTAATGTGTTGGCTTCAGTCCAGTTCCCACTGGATACGTGTCCTTGTCATAGGAGAAAGCACTAGTAGCTTTAATTGACCATCTGAGGAAGGTGACAAGGAGAAAGGACATTCATGAACATGACATTCTCAATCTGGGACAGGGTCACTCCTCTGAAGGGAGTTTGGAGAATTTGTCATTTCACTAACCAAAAATAATTACACCTATAATCCTCATTCTCATTTTCCCAGTTGTAAAAGATACTTGCTTTGAGTAAGTCTGGTTGAAAGATTAAAACCAGCAAATAGCATATATGGTTTAGGCCACTGATGTTCATGACTTAGTCTCTCATTTTATTTTCTTTTAAAAACAGCCCACTATTTTCAGAGGTCATTCAAACCCCACTGAACTGGAAATGCCAACCAGCCAGGGTGACGATTCTGGCTGTGTAGTTGAGAGGAGATAGCGATGAATTGTTTCCATACAATGTGATCCAACATATTGAAGTCTATTCATGGAGCCCGGGATCAGATATCCCAGAAGAGGGGCCACATGAAGGGATTTGTGTTTTTGTGCTTCAGTCAGGATCTTGGGATCCGCTTTAGCTGGGGAAAGCTGGAGGAAACTAGAGAAAAATAGTGCTCCAGAAACTTGGGTGACACTTTCTTAGGAAATAAAACTGGGTCAGAAGCCAATATAAGTCATTGTTTTCAGGTTTCATCTATCGTCAGCAGCAGCCCTCCCTCTAATTTCGCTCCCATAAGGTCCCCCAGGGTATGATACGTGGCAGCAAGCCGGGCAGTGGCTTGGCTTCATTCTCTGGACAGAATTAGGGACACAGGCAGGAGTCCAGGTCAGGAGGGCCAGTGAGCATGCCCAGGACTTGCTCCTGTGACTCCGAGACTTGATTTTTCTTTTGTACTTTTTAGTCTGCTGTGCAGTTATTTTACTTGTTACACCCCCAATTGGATAAAAGCTTTTTTTCGAACCAAGTGCAAATGACATCTATGTAGTAGACACTTACTTAGGGGTCTTGCCAGTATTTTCATTTGCATCTCCATTTTCCACCGATCGTTTCCTTCTCTGTGTTCCTAGAGTACCTGGCCGTAATGCCAATATAACGACGATCACATTTTTATTTGTGCTTCCCTCTCAGTTCCTCCCCCCAAATCCAAGACTGTGAAGTCCTTGAAGGAAAAAATTGGATTTTACTAGTTAATTCATCTCTAGTCCTCAGCTGAGTGCGTGGCACTTATTAGGCATGAATAATGATGTTGAATACATGAATGAAGGAAGGAAGGAAGGAATGAAGAAAGAAATAGTCAGACTGAGGCTTGTATTTCATCACTCAAACTCTGAGTTATATTTCTGGGCCCTAAAAGAAAATCTACACGTTTTAGAATTGGTCAGATGCATCTGTTACTGATATAAATCATATAAAATCATCATATTTCTTCTGGTAAATTTATTTAGAAGTTAAAGTTCTGGCCACCTGCATTAGCAGCTCGGATGGAGAAGTTTAGATTGGCATTTAGATTAGCTGGCTCTGTTATTCAGTGACTTTGCATACTTGTTCAAGGGCACTGGAGTCAACCAGTGTTTATTTTTCGATTCCCCGTTGCTCTTGGGATCACTGCAGCGAAGAATGGTCCCTCCCCCGACTACCTCCTTCACCTTGTTTGTTGTTCCTGGGCCAGGGAGCAGTGCAGCCCAGATTTGGCCTGGCAAGCTGCTCTTTGGTGCCCTGTTATTTTTAGCATATGAACCACAGCAGCAGCTGGCAATTCTGAGTTGGCCCATAAAGGCTAATTTTTTTTTTGTGAGGTTGAGCCATGGATTTAAGAATATTGGGAAACTCCAGCTTTTGTGTCTTTGTATTATCTCAGGATACATAGTATGTTTAAGACCTCAGTCTGTGATGTGCCACTGCGTTACCGTGAAAACTTGCTCTAAGAGGCCTCTGTCTGCTTTAGGGCTCTATATTTTAGGATGAGAGTAAAGAGGCTAGGAAGAGAGGAGTACCAAAAGAAATGACTGAAGTCATAATAATGCAGGAAGTCTTAAAAAAAGGACACTTTTGCTTGAATAACAGAAAGTTATTAGGGAAGAGTAAAGAGACTTGAAGATGTAATGGAGGTTGTGTTGGTTAAGGTAGGCTCACTGCTATAAAAAACACGTCTCGGCGTATGTCTGTTTTTCTCTCACGTAGTAGTCCAGTGTATGCCTCTGCCAGTGGTGCCAGGGGAGATTCTGCTCCACCATTTTCAGGGACCCAGGCTACTGGACGCTTTGTCATCTTTACCTTATAACTTCCAATGTCATCTTGTGGGTCAGTATCCTGCCAACAGATGGAGAAACAGCATGGAGGATTATGTGTGGGGGTTTTTATGGATCAGGTCAGGAGGTTTTATGGTTAGATCTGCTCAGATTCCACTGACTGCAGCCATGTCACTGGTTTCTACCTATCTGCAATAAAGCTGGGAAATGTAGAGTGATGGATGGAATTGTGACTCCCCAAATTCATATGTTGAAGTCCTACCCCTCAATACCTCAGAATGTGACTCTATGTGGAGACAGGGCCTTTAAGACGTAATTAAGTTAAAAGGAATCTGTTAGGGTGGACCCTAATTCGGTCTGTCTGTGTCCTTATAAGAAGATATTAGGACACACAAAGCGACAACAGGGATGTGCATGCACGCAGAGGAAAGGCCATGTAAGGACACAGCAAGAAGGCTGCTGTCTGCAAGCCAAGAAGAGAGGCCTCAGGAGAAATCACACCTGCAGACACCTCCATCTTGGACGTCTAGCCTCCAGAACTGTGAGAAAATAAATTTCTGTTGTTTAGGCCACTCAGTCTGAGTTATTTTCTTATGGTAGCCCTAGCAAACTAATACATAATAGTGTAGTCCAGGAGCACGGAACAGGTATAAACTGCCTTAGTGGTTAGCTAGCAGTCTTTGCTACAATGTGGAAAGCACCATTTACTCATTGTTTGTTCATTAGTTTGTTCATTTGCTCATTCATTCATTCAGTATTTATTGAGTATTCTTCTAGGCCCTTGGATAAAATGGATGAAATAGACCAAAATCTCTGCTCTATGATACCTAAGGTTTTATTGGATGTTAAAGAATCCAATTACTTTCTGTCAACAAATGAATGGGCAAAGAATATGTGGTATATATCTATATCTATATCTATATATCTCTATATATAGATATATAGATATATAGATATATATATATAGTCAAGTATTATTCAACCATGACAAACGAGGAAATCCTGCCATCTGGGACAACATAGATGGACCTTGAGGGTGTTATGCTAAGTGAGATAAATCAGACAGAGAAAAACAAATACTGTATGATATCACTTATATGTGGAATCTAAAAAAGCTGAACTCGTAGAAAAGGTATAATGATAGTCAATCAGAGGCAGGGAGGTGTGGGAATTGGGGAGATACTGGCCAAAGTGTACAACATTGCAGTTAGAAGATATGTAAGTTCTGGAGATCTAATGCACAGCATAGTGATTATAGTTAACAGTACTGAGCTATGTACTTCAAAGTTGCTAAGAGACTAGATCTTAAATTAAAAAAATAAAATAAAGCAACCAATTACCATCATATCACCCTGCTTTTATTTTCTTCATAGAACTTATCACTATCTGACATTATCTCGTTTATGGATCTGTTGGCTTGCTTATTATCTCCCCCCTCCCCTTTAAAAATGAGCTGGAACCCTCTTTTGGCCTTATTTCTTATTGTGTCCTTAGTGCCTCAAAAACTAAGTGATAGTTTGGAATTTTAAAAAAGTGATATCATGGAATTAAATTTCACGAAGAAAAAATGTAATGAATGATTTCTTTTTTTTTTTTTGCGGTTCACGGGCCTTTCACAGTTGTGGCCTCTCCCGTTGTGGAGCACAGGCTCTGGACGCACAGGCTCAGCGGCCATGGCTCACAGGCCTAGCCGCTCCGCGGCATGTGGGATCTTCCTGGACCGGGGCACGAACCCGTGTCCCCTGCATCGGCAGGCGGACTCTCAACCACTGCGCCACCAGGGAAGCCCTGATTTCTTGATTATAAGGGAGAGTAACAGAATTTCCATTTTTTGCATTAAAAAAAAGTGCCTGCTAGCCAACCTTGTCCCTTAGACCCCCCCTTTCAGGGGGGTTAATTTTAAAACTACGAGTTGTTTTCTATAGAATATTATGAGTTCAAAGTTCCTGATGTGCACAATATACTAAATGATTGAATGTCTACCTCTGAATATGTCTTGGTTTGTCACTGACTTAGTGGCAGCGTCTTGGGTGGTTGGGGACTTGGAGATGGTGCTAACCCAGACGCTCACTTTAGAGGTCAGAAGAAGCAGGCCAAGGGACCCCAGGCTTGCAGAGCTTGCCTGTGGCACAGTTTGGACCAAATCTCCAGATTAGGCCCTGCAGTGACGTATCTGGCACTCTGTCCACAACACTGATCCTTTTCCTTTTCATTAAAGGTGGAATTGAATGGTTGTTACGGGTGCCAGCTCTGGACCAGGCTGCCTGGGCTTGGATCCTGGCTTCACCATCAGCTGGCTGTGTGACCTTGGATAATCTCTCTGTGACTCACTTTCCTATATAAAATGGAGATAAGAAAAGCACTCACCTTATAAAGTTCTTTTAACTCTTTTAAGCGTTAATACATGTACAGTGCTTAGACTAGTGCTTGGTACCTGGTAAGCATTCAGTAAATGTTAGTCATTATTAGTATGATTGCTACTTTAATGTAATATAACAAATGTTTAAAGAACTTTCAGGTTTCTATTGTAAGTATATGAAGAATTCTGATATGTTGTCTAATATTTATTGACAAAGAAATAATACATGGAATATTAATAGTTTTCATCACACCTAAAGAACTAAACATAAATCCTAACTATAGTTTCTTCACCAAGAGGTTTTCCAAATATTTTTTATTGTGATATAATTGACATCTCATAAAATTCGCCCTTTTAAAGTATACCATTCAGTGGTTTTTAGTATAGTCACAAGGTTGTCCGACCATCACCACGACCTGATTTCAGAACATTTCACCTCCCAAAAGAAACCTCATAACTATTAGCAGTCACTTCCTGTTCTCTCTTCCCCTAGCTCCTGGCAACCACTAATCTACTTTCTGTCTTTATAGATTCTCCTATTCTGGACATTCCAAATAAAATCTAATCATACCGTATGTGGCCTTTTGAGTCTAGCTTCTTTTACAGAGCATGGTGCTTTCAAGGTTCATTCATATTGTGGCATGTATCAGAACCTCATTGCATTTCATGGCTGAATAATTTTCCATTGCATGGATACACCACATTTTGTTTATCCATTCATCAGTTGATGGACGTTTAGGTTGTTTCCATTTTTTGGCTATCATAAATAATGCTGCTATGAACATTTGTGAATGAGTTTTGTGTGGGCATCTGGTTTCAATTCTCTTGGCTATGTACCTAGGAGTGGAATTGTTGGGTCATATAGTAATTCTAGGTTTAACTTTTTGAAAAACTGCCAAACTCTTTTCCAAGTGGCTCAACCATTCCCAGATATTTAAGATACAATATTTGATGATGGATTTGATCTTTTTAAGTTGAAAGTGAAAGAGGAATCATTCGAACTCACCATTCATGGTAAAGACTTGCTGTTGTTTACAAACTTTCGAGAGCCTGTGTCTCAGCTACTGTGACGAACACTGCGTAAACCAAGATAGATGAGTGATAGTTTATCACTTGAAGGCGTTGATAAAAATTTGTGGCATTTCAAAGTTGACTCCCCCACCCTTTTAAAAAAAGTATAGGTTGTTATTTTTCTTCTCATTTGGCCACCACCATCAAGCTTTTAGGGAAGACTCTTACTGGGCTATTATATGTGTCAGGACCAGAGGGCAGGAGGGGGCATGATGAGGTAGACATTGGGTAGGAAGCCAAGAGGTACAAGACCAAGAAAATCCCCAGTCAGGGGATGATTTGAGTGTAACCAATTGTCAGCTAGTTCCATGATGGATTGTGGCCTTCTACTCCATCACAGACATAATTTAAAAAGTAAGAGAAAGCTATCTCTCATTTATAGAGTCTACATTTGCTTTTCATGCCAAGAATCTGGTGGAAACTTTCCTTTTCACAGAATTACCCCCTTGTTTTGGTTCAGGGTCTATGTAGTCATAAAATTTTGTGAGCTGTGGTGAATTGTATGTTTGATTGTATCCACAGATCTCTGGTTTAAGAAGCAAGTTTCCGAGGATTTTGTTCAGTTATTGCCCTACTGAAATGTATATTTCTTAAGGACAAGCAGATGGTACTTTCCTAGGTAGAATGCAGAAATTTACCAGGACCCATCTTGAGCTTCTTGTCTTGGGGCAGCCTGGTTCTGTTCCTTTACTAGGAGGTCTAACAGACATACTCTGCCAGTAGCTTTCGACCACCGTCTCACTGCACTTAAGTGGGTGACAATTACATTTCGTCTTGAAGCAAAAGGTTGTTTACTCTCTGTGTAAATAGCTGTGAAAGTAGGCAAATGTGTTCGTGGAAAGTAAAGTGAGGCTTTAACGGTCCCATGTCAGAGATTTTCTTCTCAGGAGCCTGTCAAGGTGGAGGTGAGTTAAGCACAGGTTGGAAACAGGGCATCCTGGCCTGGGAAAGAACCAGGAGAAACAGCTCTGTGAATTTACTGGTTTTGTTTGATATTTCCTTCTCTGCCCAGCATATCAACTATACTAATTTTATGCTCGTTCTTCAATACCACTTGTCCCCCCAGCACCCTGCTTTTCACCATCCCAAATCCCCTTCCTGCTGCACACCTCCTTCCTATTTTCCCTCCATCTCCAGCCTATACCGATTTCTCTTCTCTGCACAGACTTCAGAATGGGGGGAGTTAAATTGTAATTGCTTTCTAATGGATTGATGTGTCTGCGCACTAGATTGCAAACTCTCTAAAGGCAAAGGTTATTTCTTATGCTAGTTTTGAATCTGCTTCAAGACTGTGCCCCATCCAGAGGGCTTCCTCAGTCAGTAGCCACTGGTGGGATGAATAAACCTACAAGGGCCAGCATAGAAGCTATTGATTCTCATGAGAACACTGAGTTTCAGAAAACCATGCTGGAAAACTTCTAGGCTTTACTGATCTTAAAAACGACATGTGATGTTTTCTGTGTTTTCCCTCTAGCAGATGAAGAATAGAGGGCACAAGGAAAATCCAGGCAAGGGAGTGGCACTGGGGGAGTGTGGTTATCCTCCAGAACGATTTAAGGCAACCCACACCTGCCGCTTCATGACTAGGGTTTCAAAGCTTTCAAAACTGGTGTAAGCAAAGCATGTCTTTTGATATCAGGGTAAGTTTCAGTGGATTTAAATGATGCTATAATCAGATTTAAGCACAGGAAATTTTTTTCCTGTACTGACATTCAAGCTATCTCTCTTCAAGACTGTTTGGTCACCTGCATCTAAGCAACCATCTCTAGTTTTCTTCGTTGCTCCTATAGCCTTTCTCCTAGAGTGCCTCTCCAAGTGGGTGGGGGAGGTTATAAGCAGGGAGGTGTCAGTTTTATTTATTTATCTCTCAACTATGCATGCCCCGCATTATTTAAGCTTTCTAAGCCTCAGTTACCGCATTTGTAAAATGGAGATAATAACATCCACCTCTTACAGTTGTGAGGATCAAATGCTGTAATGCATGCAAAGCATCTATAATAGAGCATGTAATGAAAGAGTGTCTAATCAGTGATGCTTCCTCTCTCTTCTTTCCTTTGGCCTGAATGCTGAAAGTTGACTATACTCATGTTAGAGAGAGTGCTGCAGCGAGCAGGACATAAACCTGGTCTCCTTTTGCATCTACATGTCTGCATTCACAAGAGATACTTCTCTGCTGTCCTTTTCATATAACTGCGGTATGGCTGTCAAGTTTTCAGATTATCTACCCGAATCAAGGAAAAAACAAGGAAAAATGTAGAGGAGGTTTATTCTTTTCTGCAAAGGGGAGAATGAAGCTTTTAATACCACCTTAATTTTTAAAGCTTGTCTTCCAAGGAACTAAAAATGCTTTGCCTTTTCTGTATCCATTAATTGCATCGCAATGAATTAAATAGGGGTGTGTATACACACACATACACACACACACAGTATATGAAGCATGTATATGAAACATATATGAAACATATATATGACATATATGATATATTTATTTATATATATGCTGCTTTTCTTTACTTTGCAGACGGATTAGGGAAATGCGAGGAAACAGACCAATGCCTAGCAATCTGGCTCTGTCTACTTGGACGCAAGTTCTTACTTGATTAATTAAATTGAGAAAAAGTTAGAATTCTAAAAAGAAATGACTTCAAAGTAGGTTTTCAATTACCAAAATCAATTTCACAGTATTTAAAAATTTTTTCCATTTTTTTTTTTTTGTATCTTGCTTTGGTGTGTGGTCATACTGTTAGTTAGTAGGTGACCTAGGGCTTGAACAAGGTCTGTTTTTTTTTTTTTTTTTACTTTTCTCTGCATTAAATGATGCATCTTTCAGAGGAAATTAAAAAAAAAGAATAATAAGTGATATGTATTCTCTTCTCTGAAAGGAGAAACAAGGTAATGCAACTGGGTTGGAAAGGCTCTAAGACCTTGGTATTGACCTCTCCGTCAAAGAAAACAGTCAACGAAGAGTAAATGAGCCCAAAGGGAAAAGGATGCTGAATTTGCGGAATCTTTGGCTTTATGTGTCAGGCCACAGTGGGGACTGTAGTGGTTATCCAGAGAGGCAGTGATGACCTGGGACCATAAGAACAAGGGTCCTGCTGTCCAGTGCAGCTGTTCTTGTAGAGCCTATTTCTCTATCAGCAGCTTAGTAAGCAAGGACGAAGCTCTACCCAGAGGCAGAGACAGGCAGTGAGGCAGACAGGAAGAAAAGCCTGTACCAAACAGGTTGGCACTGACATTTTGTCATCAGAGAGAGGCCTGGCACTTCCCAGTAAGAGGAACGAGGTAGGAGTCCCAGAGATGACCTTCTAGAGCTCCCACCCCATAAGGATGATCAGTAGCCTGCCTGAATCCTCAGCAGCAGAAAACCTACCCTCTCCCCGTTCTCACTGCCCAGGAGGAGAGGGGTGAATGAAGGAGGTAGCTTTTACTGAGCGGGCGCTGTGCTAGCTGCCTTCCCATCATGTCCTCTATTTTCAGAGCAACCCTGAGATAAATCTTAAATATGAGTGTATTCGTTCCCTAAGATGGCCCTAACAAATTACCACAAACTTGGTGGCCTCAAACAACAGAAACTTCCTGTCTCCTAGTTCTGGAGGCCAAAATCCAGGTGTTTGCAGGGTTGGTTCCCTCTGGAGGCTCTGAGGGAGAGTCTGTTCCATACCTCTCTCTCAGCTTCTGTTGGCTGCAGACAAGCCTTGTCATCCGTCCCTTAGCCTGGAACTGTATGACCCCCGTCTCTGCCTCTGTCATCCCCTCTGGGCCCACGCCTCTGGGTCTCGAATCTTCCCTCCTTTCTCTTAGAAGGACACCAGTCCTTATATGGAATCGCCAAAAATGCAGAAGAATATATATATCGTGAGATACAGCTAGTTTCTTATGTATAACATTTTAACAGAATTAGGAATAAAAATGTTATAGCAATGACACATGTAGAGTTAGTATGGATCCGTATTTTGTTAGGAAAACAAGTTTAATTCAACTAGAAAATAAATGATTGACTCAGTTCAATAATGCATTTTTCATTGAAACAGTAGCTGCACTTAATTCACCCACAGTAATCCCTCCTCAACCTAGAGTTTCCTTGCCCTGACGCTTTACTTTGGACACATTTTCACTGCAGTGAGAATCTCCATATATATATTGTAAATTTCAAAAAAAAAAAAAAAAAAATTCCTAGGGTAACTTAAAAAAGAAAAATAGGAGATTGGGAAAAGAAACTAAAAGTCAAGTGGTTTATAGAGCTGGAGGTGGGGTTTGTGATGAAACCCTGGCTAGGATAACCCTGAGCAGGGTGGGTGGTGGGAGATTGGTGTGAGGGAAGAGGAAAGGAGGCGTTTTGAGGCTGTGTCTCTAGCACAGACTTGGGAACTGGTACTGAGTCTCAGCCAGATGGCACTCCTGTTAGATAGAGGACTGGAACAAGGAAAGACGTTGCCTTCTTCTTATGATCTTTGCAATAATGCAAAGTGAATTCTTAAATGTCTGGTTGAAATTGTGGAGAAGAAAGGGCCTGAAAGGTTTTGAACAAAGGAAAGAGAAATTATTCATTTAATGATTACAAATTTAGGGTAGAAGGATTTTTGTTGATTTTCTTAGATTTGTGTACTGACTATTTTTTTGTTTAGTAAAGGTAAAACTTTATAAGAACTTGCATATGTGTCTTTTCCAAGTTTTCCCTCTTACCTTTGGTTTTTCTAACCTCGCTTTCTCTTTAGAATCTAAAGATTCTACCCCTGGGGCATTTAAATGGAGGAGAGACTCCTCAAGTTTTTTTTTTTCTTTGTTTGGTTTTCTGACTTCAGCTCATTTTGTGTGTGTAGACAAAGTCCTACTGTTAGCCGCATAGCAGAGTGCCTACCATGTAATAAAAGTTCAGTAAAGTGTTGACTTGTCATGTGCTACCTCCCAAAATTTCGTAGCTCCTACTCATAACACTTTGTTTCCTGCGTGATGCTGTGTTACATCTTGCTTAAAGGGGGGACATCTACACCATTTTCTATAAATGAAAGTCTGACTCTTTGATCAGGTACTTGTCACTTTGATGATGATGATGGTAGCTAACATTTATTAGGTGCTCACTGTGTGCCAAGCTGCTTTAGCCACATTAAATTATTATCACATTCAATCTTATAAACAACTCTAACTGGGTTAACTAGTTAGTAACCAGTTAAGTCACTGAGAAGAGTCAAACTGTGGACAAAATAAAGTGTGACTTGTTTAAAACTGATATAAATATTTTTCTTAAGAATGTAGATATTTAAAGTTTAAAATGAATGTCACCATAGGAAGAAAATGTAAATATTTTGACTAATGGATGGGTTGTAAATAGGATTATCTTATTTAGGGAAGATTATAAGCAAGAATAATTTAAGGAGAGTGTATTTTCTCGATTTGTTGACACAGAAAATGGTTTCTTTTGGGTGTTTTAAAAATTTTTCTTCAAGTTATTTAAACTAAAAAACCCCACAACAGTTCACACTTACCCCTCCCCCTGCTCTTTTTGCAATCACCAACCTGTTCTCTGAATCTAAGAACTTGTTTTTGGTTTTGGTTTAGATTCCATATATCAGAGAGGTTATACAGTACCTCCTTTTCTTTAAATATTAAAGAACACATACATTTTAGTACTCCTGCCTAGTTGTTTTCCCAAGTTGAACTATAGCTGAGAATGACCCCAGTTTCAAATATCCCTTGTTGATTTTTAGAAAACTGAGAAACATCTAAGTCTGGTACCTTACAGGTTCCCATTGTCGTGGATTCCAAGCTGCCTCAATTGTCCGTAGACCATTACAGCTTGCATGTGCTTTACTTGGTTTGGAGTTACGTCCACTTTCCAAAAACACAGTGAATTTGTAAACGCAGATCATTAATGATAACCCAGAACACTTATGTCTGAAATACTGAGTGGGTGCAACAGTTAGGATATTTTTTTTTCCTGATAGTTGTCTATTCTTTAAAGGCAGGGCTGTCTAGAGGCCACTGGATTGAAATGCTTCTGAAGATTAGCCCCTCATTGTTTGAATGTTTTCATAGCATTGTTGTAATAAAGCATCTTCATACTTCACAGTTGAGATCTTGACTTTGAGAATTAAAAAGAAGTCAGAGGCTAATCATAACAATTAGCTAATGTGTCAACAATTAGCACTTTCCATCAACCTGCTCTAAAAGGAGACTCTTCTTATCCACTTGCAGACAAAAATGCAATGATGTAGTTAAGAAAAGCACTGAAATTGGCTTTTAGAGTCCCCCACTGTAGCCAACTAAATCCCTAGGGCATTGTTTACAGCGATTATTCTGCCATTATGATGTTATTGCATAGGCGGGGGTGGGGGAAGTAGAATGCTCAAAATAAGTTGGTTCTTTTTTTCTTAGAGACAAAACAAAGCATTAAAAGAAAACAATCCCTTTTTGGCTGCTTTCGGAAAAGTAGAACAAAAACTGCTGTGAAAGTTCAGCCAGCTACAGTACTTTAGTGTTTAACTGGTAAATACTAAAAAAAAGAAAGAGTATATTTTATATTTTGCCATTTGGAAAATTTTCAATGTGTTTCAAGTCCAGCACGACTCAATCAATGTAAGATTTCAGAGGTCTCTGGTGGGGATTTCTTGACAATGGATACATTATATTCTGTGGCCATACCACTGGTTGGTCAAAACATGTTTTAACATCTTTTATATAATCCTCCTAGTAATACAAGAACATTTATACTGCACCTTCTATAAAGAACCACACAGCGCTTACACAGGACCATATATCTCCGTAAATACCATAGGTTTGTCTTTAAAACAGCCTTGAAACAACTTATAAATCCCAGTAGTATCTCAGAATTCTGAGGGTAGGAAAATTTTATATTAAAACTTGGATCACCTTTCAGGTGGCCCCTGTGAGTCCGTGCAGGCTCCCAGTAGAGTGCGGAGGATGCTGGGAGGAGGAGAGGTGTGCTGGCCGCAGAGCAGCCAGCCGGTGCCAAGCCTTCTGTCAATGAGGCAGGACAGCTTGAAAAGTGATGCCCTGAATGGCAGCCAGGGCTGTTGCCTTAGAACAGGGAGAGTGCAAGAGGGATGGCACCGTCCTGTGCCACCGACCCTTGGCAGGGAAGTATGGGAGCCTGTGTCCACGCTAGAGGTGACAAGGGGACACACTGGAGCCATCTGCAGAGCTGGAGACAAAGACACGCTTGGATTTTTTCAACAAGCGGAAGCTGGTGAACCAGCTGGGTGAGGGCTTCTCAGAGGATCTGGAGAGCACGGAGTGGGCTGTTCAACTAGGGAAGGGTTATGGCAATACGGCAATGGCAATGACGTTTCCCTCCAGTATTTCAGGAAGTTGGTTGCTGTCAAGATATCATGCAGATGTGACTGACAAGATGTGGAGCAGAACTATCATTTGTTTATCTGTTTAATTTCCACAGAATAATTCTCCATCAACCTCACTTTCTGGGGTTTGTGATCACGAAGTTCTAAAGCCTTTTTCCTCAAAGTGTGGTCCTTAGTCTGGCTGCATCAGCATCCCCTGGGAGTGTGTTAGAAATGCAGAGTCTCAGGCCTCACCCCAGACCTACTGAATCAGAATTGGCATTTAAACAAGATGCCCAATGAATTCTAGTGCACGGTACAGTTGGTGGACTGTTCCTTTAAAGACGTAGTGGAACATATTTGTTCATTTATTTTTCAATTTGTATGATTAGTAAAAATTTGTTGAAGCTGTGCCCTGGAGGGAGATGGGACCCCACTCTCAAAGAACTCAGTGTTTAATGATGGAGACAGACATGTAAAAAAGAAGTACACGTGAAAGATGTGTGTTCAAAGCGTTTTGACCTGGAAAGAAGGCAGTATGTCTAAATCTGCCGGAGGAATTCCTGCAGGCTTCATGGAGGTTAAATGTGAGTGTTGAGTCTATAGGGAGTGCAAATATGTCTGAGAGGAAGGAAAAGAGTCTTTCAGCCACTGGAGGTATTATATGAAGGCTGAAAGAACATGGGTCATGTAGAAAATGATGAGAGATTTCAAGTTGCTGGAAACCAGGTGTATGTGCATGTGTGTGTGTGTGCGCAGGCGTGCAAAAGAGAGAGAGAGAGAGAGAGGGAGAGAGAGAGAGATGTGTGTGTAGCACCTGGGTGTGGGGCTTGGTAAAGACATAGCAGTGTTTTCTGCTTTATCACCAGTGCCTAAAATAGTGCCTGATACGTACTAGGTGCTCAGTGCATATCTGTGGGATGAATGAATGGAAAAAGAGTAAGACAGGAGAGATAGGCAGGATCTGATGATGAAGTTAATAAATGTGGACTATATCTTAAAGGCACTGGAGGCTTTTAAACAGGGCAACGACACGACCACATTCAATGTGGGTGGCAGCAGAGCGAATGATCAGGATAGGGGGAGCTTGGAGGCGAGGGTCCAGGGAGGAGGCCACAGCAGTAATGCAGGAGAAAGATGATGAATGTCTGATCAAAAGTAGTGGCACTGGGTATGGAGAAGGTTAAATTACAAGATGCTTAGAAGGCAGAATTGTGACGACTCCCTGATTGCTGTGGGGTGAGGGAAATGGAGAGAAAAATCTCAGGGATGTTTAGTTTTTAGTTTAGGTGACTTGTGAGAGAGGAAACAGCAGAAGAAGGACTGGGGAAAGACATTGAATTTGTTCCGGAATGCACCGTTTTAGGTGCCTAGGGAACATCCAGGAGATATCTGAGAGGTGCTTGGAAAATTAAGCCTGAAGGTACAGATTTGGGCCCCAAGCACAGGAAGAGAGTGTGCGTGAGAAAGGCAGCGTGATAAGGAAGGAACCCTGGCATGCAGGCGTTTATGGGACACATGGAGGAGAACTCAGCTGTGGAAGCAAAACGCAAGTCAGGGGGAAATAGGAGGCAATTTCAGAGTCTCTGCCTTTTACACTCTTCTGGCTTTTTGTTTTTTCTTCGTAGCGCTTACAGAGCTGTACTTGCATATTTGTGATTGTTGATTTGACTCTCTCACTGGGCTCAATGTGAGAAGGGACCCTGTTCTAATCACAGGGCCAGGAACAGAGGAGCTACTCATCACATTTTCTGCCTAAGGAAATAGGAGGGAATTGTCCATAGTGTCAAATGTCACAGAAATGTTTAGTAGGAGTAAATCTAGAAAAAGTCCAGAACATCATGGGCTTTGATTGGCGAACTTTGGCACTAACAGTTTTACTGGAGTGGTGCCTGAGGACCCCACATTTTAGTGGGTTGGTAAGTGAATGGGGGTGGAGCTGAGGCAGATAGTAAAGACCAGTCTTTAAAGAAATTTGACAGTGAAGGGAGAGGAGGAAATGAGTGGAGGGGATAAGCTAATTTACGATAGGAGAAGTCAACCATTTACTAGAATGTTGTTAGAGCATAAAATGCCTACTATGTGCAAGTCACTTGGTGACAGAGCAGTGAACAAGGCAGACATGGTCTCTAGGTATGACATATTAACTACACAATCAAATAATTATAAGCATGCTGAGAGACTCGGTATGGGAAATGCAGGACAAGTGCAGGGTGAGTGCTGGGTGAGAGTGTAATGGAAAGAGGAGAAACAGCCTGGGAGGTGAGCAAGGTGAGCTCTGAAGGATATGGGGATGATGGAGAGCATTCCCAGCAGAGGGAACAGTATGCGCAAAGCTCTAAAGTAAGAAGGAAGCTGAAGAATGAAGATGGAGCTGAAGGTGAGAGGGAGAGCGGCTCAGTATGTGACTGGTGGGGAGAGGGCCTGGTTGTGCAGGACCTTGAAGGCCTTCCTGAGGATGCGGGTATTTATTCTGAGAGCCCTGAGGAGTCATTGATGGGTTTCATGCCGGAAAATTCTATGATCTGGTACGTTTTTAAGAGATCACTCTGGCTGCTGTATAGAGAATGGATCTGGGGGGAAGACCCGTTGGGGGCTCTTACAGTATCCAGGAGAGAATGGGTGGCTCTTTGGACTGGGGATAATGGAAATAGAGAGAAATGGCTGAATTCACAACATTTTTAGAGAACAAAATCTTGGTGAGTATTTGATTACAGAACTAGGGTGAAGGAGATGTAGAGCTGATTTTCTGCCTACTGCAGATGGGTGGATGGTGGTACCATTTATGAATATTAAAAAACATCACTGGAAGAGGACCAGCACAGTGGGAACATGTTTTTTTGGGTTTTTTTTTGCGGTACGCGGGCCTCTCACTGTTGTGGCCTCTCCCGTTGCGGAGCACAGGCTCCGGACGCGCAGGCTCAGTGGCCATGGCTCACGGGCCCAGCTGCTCTGCGGCACGTGGGATCTTCCCGCACCGGGGCACGAACCCGCGTCCCCTGAACGGCAGGCGGACTCTCAACCACTGAGCCACCAGGGAAGCCCGGGAACATGTTTAATTTGACGCCCAGGAGGAGATATCTAACAGGCAGTTGAGCTGGAGCTCAGAGGAGACTCCACAGCGTAAAGCATGTGTTGAGAATTTGTGGAGCAAATTTGTGGAAGTGCAATGGAATAGAAGTTGAGATCTTATGGGGAAGGGCTAAAGGAATCAGCGCTATTTAGTATCAAGAAATCTTTTGAAGGTGTATAAGCAAATGAATCACAGGTATCTGTGAGAAGAGACTAGCATAATCAGAATTTGATAGATTTAAGTTAAGATTACTCAACAATGGGGCCATGGGTCAAGAGGGATTGTTAAAATATGTCTATTAATAGATTTAAAGAACAGAGAGCTCTGCACAGTACCATATATAAAACAGACAACAAGGATTTAGTGTATAGCATGGGGAATTATAATCAGTATCTTGTAATAAACCATAATGGAAAAGAATCAAAAAAAGGAATATATATATATTTATATAAAACTGAATCACTTTGCTGAACACCTGAAACTAACAAAATATTGTAAATCAAATATATTTCAATTAAAATAAAAGAACAGAGAGCTGTACTATACTCCTTTCCTGAGCAGTATAGTTTTATGTTTATATAGAGGAACGTATAGAATAAATGAATTAGTTATAGAGGAATAAATGAAGTGGTTCTTCAAGGTGTTCTCCATTTTGGGGGTTTTGGGAGTCTACACATAAAGTATTTCCTTCAGTGAAAATGTAAATTGAGATAAATGTCTAATCTACCAGACTTGCATTTTCTCCACAGTATAAGTACATTTAGGGAGTGTATTTGCCTGTTTCAGAGGAGTAGCCATAGCTACTCTTTCCTGGTTATAAAGCATAAGCTCCATTTTAATAGGAACTCTATTCTCTTCCTTTGGCCCAAAACTGAAAAGGGCTCTTTCAGTGGGATAGTGAGAGAAATAGCATTTGAATTTTAAATACCACCAATTAATTAATGTCACTGCGCCCACCAGCAGTTAGTTGCTCACCAGTTTAAAATTAGATATAGAGCTTCTTCAACACGGAGAGAGAATCCTGGACTCAACAACTCTGATTTCTCCCATTGTTCTATAGATGAGTGAGCCTAGGTTCAGAGAGGGATCACGATTTGCCAAAAGTTGCATAGCCAGTTGACAGCAGAATTGGGATTGCAGTGCCGATTGCGTATATGACAGTCTTTCTGAGGACTGCAGTGACATTAAATACTACAACCTGTCCGCTCTGCAGGTTGAGGGTAGAGAACTGATGGTATCTCGCCTTACGCGTCACACCAGAAGCGAATCCCAAATCTCTCTAACCTACTGTTTATGAACAGAAAGGCTCGTGTGATGTTTTAAGGGATTATTCATTGAACTAATGTGTCAGAGTGTTGAGAGAATTTGGGGTTGTCATAAAAAATTACACTTTGAGTCGAATCAGAAGAGATTAAGTGAATAATCAGACAAGGATTGAATACAGCAGTTAGAATAAATGAGAAACAAATTTGGCAGTAAGTGATTCATCTGAAGTGTTATTCAGCCAGAGGCAGTTACAGCTATGAGTTAGGGACAGAGGAATTACTGCATCTCAGCGGGGAATTGTCTGGAATGGTAGTTCCCAGCCCTGGTCGCACAAGAAAATCATCTGGGATGCTTTTAAACCGGTACTGGTGCCAGACCCCACCTTAGACCAATTAAATTGGAATTTCTGGTGGATGGGGTGCGCTCCAGGTACCATTATTTTAAAAAAAAAAAGCTCCCTAGGTAATACAAATGTGCAGCCACAGTTGAGAGCCTCTGGTAGGATATACTTGCACAAAGTTTGGGATAATTGTTCTAGGACCGCAAAACTGATGGAAATAGATCTGTAACAATTATGTCCTTAAATATTATTATTAGCCCTGTCAGCCATGCCTAGGACATCTTTGCACTCAAGCTTTATTTTTAAGTTTCTTTTTAATGTAAAAAAAAGACATTTGTGACAGGATTTGAATTTGCTAATTCCTTGTGTAGGTTTTTAAAAAAATGTTCCACTGAATATACTACCTCAATATAGCTAAGATGCCCATTTTGGGGCCTGTTTTCTAGCGCTCTGTATTAAACCAGGGTTAGGGGATGAGGCTCAAAATTGTCCAGACCTGGAATAGACTAGCTTTCATCTATCAATAATAGCATATTGACAGGCCCTATGAGGGGAAAACCTCACTTAGCAAAACTCTTTTGTCAACAGAAAGTACTTATGGGATTAGGGAGCCTCAGGTTGCAATCTACTTATCTCCCTGATTTCATCCGTTCGGGTCTGGGTATAATCAGATGACATGCATATGGAGGGTCAAGGTGAGGCAACAATGTTTGCTTTCGACCTGTTCTAAAATATCCATCCTGTAGATGAGGAAACACAAAGAGAAACTCACTATGAAGACATTTCTAACAGTAATGCGTAAGTTAGAGGTGCAAATAGGGTTCCCCAACATTCTGCAGAAAGAAATTTTAACTGCAGGCCTATTTGCTGGATGAATCCTGGACTCATACAACTTATCCCAGAGGGTGGCCCATGGGGAAATATTTCTCTTGGTTAGGGTAAAGTTTGAGCAATTGTTTTATATCCTTCATATTGAGGTCTCCAGAAATATTTGCCGGAACTGTCCGGCACATAGCAATTATAAGGGGCCAAAAGTTGGAAGATCTAGTGGAGAGAGTGTGGTATTGGAGCTACAGATATCTGCATTAGAATCCTTGTTTCACTTCTCATTAGTTGTGGGACCTTGGATGCTAGCAACAGCTTCTCAGAGCCTCAGTCTTCCCATCTATAAAATGCAAATAACAACGACCACCATAATAATAGCTTACTCTTAGGACTGTGAGATTTAAAAATAATTTTAGAAATGGCAAATGGAAGGCATATAGTTTCTGCATATAGTCATCACTCAAATTTGTAGCTGTTTCTTCTACTCCTTTATTCATCATCTTCTAGATAATTTCTAGTTTGGTCGATGTTAAAATTGGAAAGAGCTGAGGGCTTGAAGCATGAGGATGGGCAAGGATAAGTTTCTGAGAGATTGGATGGAAGTAGCTACTTAAGTATCATGAGCCCGGGTGTGGATTTTTCCCTCTGAAAGTGGTGCTGGTACCTTTATGAAAAAATGCGTGTACATATTTAATACTTCTGTCACTCCCAGAACTCTAGCTCAATTCATTTTTTGGAAAGAGGTCTCACTATGTAGCTGAGTGTCAGGCACGGCTTTGTTGCAGCGTGTAAAGTTCAGCCTCACGGTCTGCTTGTACTATTCAGGAGTTTTTCTAGATGCGTCTATCAAAAAGGGGCAGCGGCAGGCTGTACGGCAAGTCCTAAAAGTAGGAGCAAGTTGACCCCTCCTCAGGTTATTAGTGGATGAAAGGCCACTGATGATCTTAAAACCAAAAGAAAAAAAAAATAGAGATATTTAACAAAAAAGCCAACAAACTACTCCAAACCAGGGAACTCTTACACCAGCCATGGTACCAGTCCTGAAATAAGTACTGTTTTGTCTTTCCTTATCAAAGGTAAGACCAGTTCCAGCAACTCTTGATCTAGATTTCACTAGAGAAGGTTGGGGTTTGTCCTACCAAGACAGGAAATTGCAGTCTGACTTTCCAAAGGAAATTCTAGAAAGAGGACCAGAACAATTCAAAAGCTGTATGATGGATGAACCAGGACTCCTTCTGTGGTACCAGAAGGTGGGTAGTTCTGAACACATGGCCTATTATTAAATGAAATAATACTGCATGGCATAAGGCCTGTACATAATACTCACTACTCTTACCATGGTATTGGATTTATACCATGTACTGGGAGCTAGGCGCTATTTGACAGGAATTATCTCTTTCAATTCTCATAACAATCCTATTAGATACTATTATCAGGGAACCCAGAGAGGTTAAGTAACTTGCCCAAAGTCACATAGGTTTAGCTGTTCAAAGTTTGTTCATTCTCCATTCATTTATTCAATCAATGCTTAATGAGTACCTACTGCAGTTCGGGTTCTGTTTGGAGCTTGAGATAAAGCGATGACCAAAGCAGACACAGTCACTCCCTCAATGAGATTACCATCCAGATGGGATGGGCTATAAATAAAAAAATAAATGAACATATGTTAGGTAGTGATGAATGCTATTGAGGAGAATATATTTGGGAAGGGGAAGGAGATGTGCCGGGGGCGGGTAGAGGATGCTGCTCTATGCAGGGGTAGAGGAAGGCCATGCCGATGAGTCCTTTGCTCTGGAATGACTTTAGGTTGGTGCTGAGAATAAGGACTGCGTATCTCTAGCTCCATTCCCTTTCACATAGAAATTTTCTATGTACTATGATTTAAATATAGAACTGGAAGTGAAACCCTCCTTGCTAACAGTATGGGAGCAGCCGTCTGAGTAGAGAGCAATCTTGGGGCCATTTGCAGGAAATGTTTGGATCTGATCAAGGAGATTCATCTTGATACTGGGATGGAATAGTCACATATTCCTTCATGTATGACATCTGCATAAAATGGGTCTTTGTGAGGTGGGGATGTGGATAGGTATTAGTTAGGGTACAGGCAGATTTACCTCACATACACCATCACGAGGTAGCAGGCAGTTGAGGGGAAGAAGGAACTTTGCTCTCTGAGGTTGGCCAAGGATCCACATCCCTTTGTTTTGTGGCTCCACCAACTCGTGGACTGTTGTCTCCGACTGTGTGTTCACCAGCATCAAGTGCTGACTGAGGGAAAGAGGAGAGAGTGGTGGACGAGATTCCTTTTTCAGGACCAGGCTGTCTGCATCACTTCCTCCCACGTTCCGTTGACCAACACTTGGTCATGCTTGGAGGTAGCAGATTAAGAGCACAGACTCTGGACTCATACTGCTGGGATTCACATCCCAGCTCTGCTACCTGTGCAAGTTACTTAACCTCTCAGTTTCAGCATCTGTAAAATGGGAATGATGAAATAGCACCTAGCTCCTAGGATGACAATTAAATGTTTTAATTCGAGGAGTACCTAGAACAGTGCCTGGCAAAAAGTCAGCATGACATGCTTGTTTATTATATAAATAATTGGCCACACCAAGCTGCAAAGAGAACTGGAAAATGGAGTGTCAAGCTGGACAAGTATCCTGTTATATAAAACTCAGCAGGGGCATAGCTACTAAAAGGAAGAAATTGGGGATAAATACAGGATAGCATGACTATATAATTTTCATCTAAAATAGGATACTTTTGAGAGTGAAAGGTTGCTACTGTTAATAATTACACTGCGATCACACGCATAAACAGGAATTGTCCTGGAAAACCGCTATGTCTGGCCATCTAATCCTGGGAGGTGATTAGCTCTCTCCACCAGAGCATGTCTGATTGACCTAAATTTTTTATTTAAAAATGACAATTCAAGAAGCTGACTTCTGTTTTCAGGAGTGAGTGGAGGGGCAGGCGGAGGGAGTGTTCGTTATTTATCCCGTTTAAATAACACCCTGAACTACCTGACCTCTTGGAAAAGTATATAAATTAACAAAAGAAGCCCTGGCTAAAAGTGGCAGTAGACATCAATTTACACCAGGCCTTCTCAGTGTCCAGCACTTCGCCGGGTGCCTTAGGGGAGGCAAGAGAGGGAGAAAGCACTCTGGGTGTTTTCGGTTTCCGGTCTCAGTTGGTTTGCGATTCACTTTGGAGAGAAAACCTACATGTCAGTCTTCAAAATCAAACATTTCTCAGGTGTGAGCATCTTCGTATTTTTCATCCCCACTTTTTAAAGTTATCTTCAATATTGGCAAATGGATTCCTAAGTGGCTTCAAAAACTCTACTTTTTGCCAAGCTGTTCTGAAGTGATCTTAGACTCTGAAGAAAAATTAGCCTTGTTCTGGGCCTTTTGAGAGAGAGGATCCTTCACTAAGTAATAAATAACATATCCAGGTTGGGAAAGGAGGTGACCACCTACAGTGCGAGTCACAGAAAATTCAGAAACCTCCGTAAGGAACCTACCCAGCCTGCATTTTCTTTTTCTTTCCGAGAGAACTAATATGTCATGGCAGATAAGGAGAAACAAGTGAGAAATGAATATGAACTCCAGGTTCCTAACAACATAAGAAAATGTAAAAAACATTTCAGCATTGGGTTGATAAGAGGAAAAATCATAGCCAACTGTAAAAATCCATCCTCTACCTTACATGTCCCCACCAAATAAACGGATGCATTTCAGCAAATGGTAAATAATGCTTAAAATGGCAGAAGCTGGAGTTGGGAAAATAAGAACCAGGTGTTGGGAGGAAGGAAAATCAAAAAGAGCATACATCTTCCGTCAACAATCCCCACCGTAAATCGTAGCAATGCCACCATCACGACCTGGAGCCCGCAGGGAAGAGACTGTTGTAAAAATGATAAATCAGAATCACGACACACCAGGTCTTGATAAAACAAAGAAAGTTGATTCCAGGGTCTGATGTATATACATAATCACAGAGAAACAAAGCTTGATCAGGGAAGGGCCAAGTGTGAGGAAATGCAAAGTTCAGAATCTGATGGCTGCTTAATATTCCAACCGAGCCAAACATTGCATAATACGGTGGAAATTGATGACTCGGTGGAATCCGGCTACAGCAAAATAGAGATATATTACAAATTGCTGCACAAGAACAGAAGGATATTTATGCCAGTGCCTGTTCATCACGTTTTTATGTATTCTTCATATCTGGAAACAAAAGAGAATATACTGTCTATACCGCCTTCATAAAACAGGGTTAACATATCTTCTGGGGTTTTGTCATTGTTTTATTCACTTCAAGAAGCAGAGTCTGCCTCTCCCTTTAAGAAAAACGCTTAGGTGTAAAACTGAGCGATTGCTGGTGCATTTCTTAAAAGATTGACCTAATTGTACTCCTGAAAGACCCTCAGATTCTGAAAATGTGTGTGTGTGTATGAGATAGGGCATGGAGAGACGGAGGTGCTGGAGAAATCTTACTGTGGGCTAGTGGGTGTTTAGCTGAGCAGCCTCAATCAGACTGTAACACTGGATCTTATTAGCGCTGGTCTGGTTGATCTCAGGGACTTTCAGGGACAGTTTATAAGGCAGCAAGGCTTCTAGGAGTGGAGATGGGAGATCCTTGGGTAGGAGTTTCCGAAGGTCTTAAGTGGAAGAGCAGTTATCACAAGGAGTTTTAGACAAACTGCTTACTTAGCTCAGAGTCTTCTGACCCTAATGAGTCCCTGACACTGAGTCCATCAAGGGGTCAGGATTACGGTCATTTTTGGCCTTCTGTTTTCCTAGCTGGCTTTGCTTGTGAGTTAGTGATGGACACCCAGCAGCTTGGCATGGCCATTCTAGGGTAAAGATTTTTACCCAGTGACCTCTATCTCTGTGTCTACATGACACCTCTGGCTTGAGAGCATTGGTTCTCAAAGTGTGATGCCAGGGCCCAGCTACATCGGCAGCAGCCTCCGAATCAGAAACTTGGAGGATGGGGCAACTCAGCAGGCTGTGTTTTAACACGCTTTCATGCACATTGGAGTTTGCCAAGAGGACTTAGTCACTTGCCTCAATCACTTGCCAAGAGGACATAGTAAGTGGCAGAACTGGGGTTGGATCATTGGGCTGTCTGGGCTTAGGCTAGTTTCCTTCCCCTCTCCCTGCTGCTGTGCTGTGGACACCCAAGAAGTTGCAGCTGTAGAGATGATCCAGTCCTCGTGCAGCTCTGAGGGTGGCTCTTGGTATCTGAAGCTTCCCGGAATCAAATTTTTAGGGCTTCCCAGGTGCCTGGAAGACTTGGCAATCACTCTCAGATCTGGTTGACCAGCTTCATTTCTCAGTCCACCTCCCACCCCCCTATCCATGCTCTGTTCGTACTGAATTTCTTCTTATCCCTGAAATATGTACCGTTATGATCCTGCACAGGCGTTTCTCAAAATGTGACCTGAACTCTACCTACTTGTTAAAAATGCAAACTCCAGATCCCTGTGTTTGACCAACAGAACCAGAATCTAGAGTAAGGCCCAGCAATTTGCATTTTTAGAAGCACACCCAAGTGATGTGTCTGAAGATGAACGTTTTAAGAACCACAGCCTTTGTTCATGCTGTGCTCCCTTCTTAGAGCACTCTCCTTGCATTTGTAGTTTTCTGTCCCTCTGCTTTTCCTACCACATGAATACCTTTAAGTGCTACCTCAGATGTTCACCTCTTTCATGAAATTTTCTCGATTCTATCCCATCATCCCAGTGATCCCCACCTTTGTTCTCCCTACCAATTTGTTTCTTCCCCTCTTAGAGCACTTTTCATCTTTTAGTGTACTTAAGATACATCTCTAGCCTTCTCTCTACTGTATTTTTTGAGAGCAGGGACTGTGCCCTGTTTATTCTCATTCTTCTCCCCAGTGCCCAGCACAGTGCCCGATATCAAGTAGTCCCCACCAAACATTTGTATGTAGGAAGACAGGATAAGGCAGGCCTGACTCCTAGAGGAACTTGGGTAAGTGGGCAAGAACAAAAGCAGGGATCTAGTTGTTTGCCCCAGAGCATGAGACTGTGGCTTTGTTCAAGCTAGTACTCAGCAACTAAACCCAAAGGAAAAGTCACTGCAAGTCAGACCCTGCTATCTACCAACTTAGGACCCTTACAATTCCTCATTGCTTGGATGGAGAATGGTTCTCAGACCTACAAGTGGGGGTCATCCGAACCAACTGGTGCTCACTTCAGCTTCTATGGATGAAGTTGGTGGTGATAAATGCTCTGAGATCTGAATGTGGGAAATCTTGGCGGTGGCTGTCCAGTTGGGTGAGGGTTGTTTCAAACATGGAGCTACCACCAAGCTATTTTTAAAATTTTTATTTTTAATTTATTTATTTTTGGCTGCATTGGGTCTTCGTTGCTGTGCGTGGGCTTTCTGTAGTTGCGGCGAGTGGGGGCTACTCTTCGTTGTGGTGCGCAGGCTTCTCATTGTGGTGGCTTCTCTTGTTGCGGAGCACGGGCTCTAGGTGCGCAGGCTTCAGTAGCTGTGGCGCATGGGCTCAGTAGTTGTGGCGCACCGGCTTAGTTGCTCCGTGACAACTCCGTGATCTTCCCGGACCAGGGCTCGAACCTGTGTCCCCTGCATTGGCAGGTGGATTCTTAACCACTGAGCCACCAAGGAAGCCCCAAGCTATTTTTATATATGCAGTTTTCTCTAGAAGGATAGGGAAGGTCTTTCAATCCAATTTTAGATCAAAGCTCAGAAGTGCCGTTGTCCTACCAATGATGTTCGTGACTCAAAGCCTTTTAAAAAATGTCTTCTGGGTTTTAACCAAGGTTGCACAGCTGTGTGGGTGCCTGATAAAAGTACAGTTTGTGACAGTTTCTACTGGATAGTGAGCTTGTTAGACCCCGTGGCTTTGGTTCTCTGGCAGCTTCTTCCTTTGACCTGGACTAAGAGACTAGATGCTGAAATGGTATCTGGATAAGGAGGAAAGTCAACTGATTTTTTTTTTTTTAAAACTTACTTTTTATTTTTGCTCAATCACTTCATTTCCAGAATCTTCTTCTTTTTTAATTATTATATTTAGCATGTTATAAATTCACCTACAGCAATTTACTTGGAAGAAAAAGGAAGGTTTGGGTTTTTAAGAAGAAATTATTTTTGTTTACTGAAAACCGTTAAAAAGAGAGGCCATTAAAGATTATTGTTGTTTCAGTCAAGTTTCACCAACAAGTGTTCAAAGTACCATTGAAAACCATAGCATTCCCATTCCTGGATAATCTGTTTCTGTCCTTGTTTGCCTGCATATGTTTTAAGATTTTCCAGAGTGGTTGTTTCTATTTAAGGCACATCATCTGCAGAATTCTGAAATATATACCAGTTCTTTGAAATTTTTGGTAAAGCTCAGCTCTTAATAATAGGAGAGTTTCAAATGCCCTCGTAGACACTTGGCCATCTGTAAATAAATGAAGTTCAATGGGGAAAATAGCATAAGGAATCCGTTTTGGTTACTGTTTCTATTTTGTTCATTCACATCATCTGATTTCAAGATGACAAATATGGAAAGAGTGTGGGAACACGTTTAAAAAACTATTATATTTTGAAACTTGGATCTGAGTTCAAACACTCAATCTAAAGGAGACCTATGGTTCGAAAGTGAGTTATTTATTGTCTTTGTCAGTTTCTAGAATTTAAATTTATGTTGGGATAAAGCAAATGCAAAGCTACATTTGAACAGCAATGGGTACATTTTTCTTTTGGACTTACTTATTCTTCAAGCAGAGGCTCTTACATTCTCTGTTTGAGACTATGGGCACTAGTCCTGAGTAGACATGGACACTAGAATCTCAGATTATTATTGTATCCTGATGTCCCCTTCTGCATGTAGGCTTGATCACTGGGTCGCATTTATACCACCTGAAATGGAAGTGATTCTGATTTATAGCTCAAAATGTGGCTGACTAGGCCAAATGGTGAACATTTCATTATTTCAGTTTCATGGGTTGTGTCTGAAGGGGTTTGGTTCAGAAAATGGACCACTGCTCAAAAGGAGAAAGCCTGTTCCCATGAGGCAGTAGGTATTGAGTCAGCAAATTATGGTTTGTCCAGCCTCAGAGTGTCGAACAGACCATATGTTGCAGCTGCCAAAGTCATCCCACCCCGTGTGCATGCACACACCTAAATGCACTCACCAAACATTCATAGAGAGACAGACAGACAGACATACGACATGAGTTAGCCATCTTACTATAGAAGAGAAAGGGGCCACATGGTAGAGTGAGGTTGTGACTCAGAGCCCTGTGTTCTTCCCTTGCCTTCTCTTTCTCACCCATCTTTTCCCGGTGCCAAGAGTAACACAGATTGCAAGTGAAGAGTGAGGAGAAAGCAGTGTAAGAGTGTGTGAGTCTCTGTGTGTGTGTCTTCCTTGACCATGGGGCTCTCAGACTTCGATTCAATCTCTGGCACAATGCAGCCTCTGTAGAAAAGATATTAGGAACAAAAAACAAACTTGAAGATTCAGGAGCAGGCTGCCAGAATTATTAAGAAAAACATTCAGATGATGCCATTAAAAACATATGGGGATTCTATAAAGCCCTGAAAAGAAAATGTTTAATTATGCGCCGTATGCAAAAGCCATCACGTTGAGATTAATACTAAGGACTGAACTGCGTGGGGCGTAAGTAGTCCACAGTGATGCATCAATCTTTTTACTCTTTTAAAAATAATGTTTTTCTTTCACTGATGACAAATACCTTTCAAACTGTTGAGATCATGCGGCTAGAGTGATACATGGAGTTTAATGAAGTCCAAAGTCACTAACAAAGTTTCCAAATTAAGTTTTCAAGGTCCTTGAGTCAGATTTCTTTCCTTTCCTTTCCTCTCCTACATTCCCACTCACTTACCGCCCCCATAGGGACTCCCCCTTCCTCCTTCCATCACACAAAGGTTGCCTGTGCCAGTGGGTTGGTTAGAAATACCCAGTTTTGAGGTTTCCGGTTTCAAGACACTGTAATGATTCACTGCCCAATATTTAAGTGTTAATAGTTACAGTGATTTTGATTTCCATTCTCAATAGCTCACATTAGAAACTTGAAGAATGTAAAATTCTTGTCCCTTTTTGGTGATCATAGAGACTGTTTTCTTTCATCTGAATCTGATGTGCTTGAGGATTGCCATCATTTCCTTTAGGTTCTTGTAAATATGTGGAATCATTATGCCAAACGGCTTTGTATGTGTGAGAGGAGTGCCACAACGAGAAAAAAAAAATCAAACTTTGTAGTTAATAGAGCTTCCAAACAAGTATACTGGATATGATCTACGTAAATAGAAGTCAAAACTGCAAAAAGTCACTGGGCTTTAATTACTTGAGTACTGCTCTCACTTTTATACTCATAGAAGTTTAAATATTGGAAAGGCAGATAGGTAGCTTCTCAGAATTAAAAAAAAAGAATAGTGTACAGATGCAAAAAAAGAGAGCGAGTTATGTATTTTTGAAAAGCTGTACTCATTTTAAGAAGGTCAGGGCTTCCCTGGTGGCGCAGTGGTTGAGAGTCCGCCTGCCGATGCAGGGGAGACGGGTTCGTGCCCCGGTCCGGGAAGATCCCACATGCCACGGAGCGGCTGGGCCCGTGAGCCATGGACGCTGAGCCTGCACGTCCGGAGCCTGTGCTCTGCAACGGGAGAGGCCACAACAGTGAGAGGCCCGCGTACCGCAAAAAAACCAAACCAAAACAAAACAAAAAAAAAGAAGGTCAAATATATTCTGTTGGTGCTAGTTCGCCTCCGGGAATTTTATGGACTTAAGCACTTGGGATTTTGATCCCTATTTATTGGGCCAGGCTTCTTTAAGTAAACATATGGCTTATGAATCAGTGGACAGATTTGTTGCTCACACTTAAATGTGTCAAAACGTTTTCTTAAGCGTCAGTCAGGCTCACTGCAGTAAAAATATAAAACTCCTCCCAACACCTTCATGTCTGTCACTTTCTATATTGTGTGTATGATGGAAACTTACGAACTACCCAGCCTGCAGTGGTTTTTGGTAAAGGTGGCAGGCTCTCGGAACCTGACTGGCTTACTCAAATTCCTGTTTAGAAACAGGCTCCCCCAGTGCCCAGCATTGAGGCTTTTGGATTCAGGTACATTGAACAGGCAGGGGTGATTTCAAATTCAATCTGCTTCTTGATTATGGGATCCTGAGTCAACCATTGTTTCAGTGTTTTCCTCCTGTGTATTTGTTTTTGTGGGAGAAAACTTTACTTCCATTGGTTAATAGCCAGCCACTTTTCTACAAAGAGCCACCTGTTTCTGAGTTTACACAGGATATGTTGGATTTGTGTAATACAATAGGATCAATTTAATTATGCTTTTCCTTAAGTACAATGCTACCTGGCATTACTTCACTACCTGATACATGCTCGTTCTTTGGAGACCAAAAAAAAAAAAACACACCAGCCCTGACTTAAGATAGCTTTAAGGTATTTTATTACCCCAATTTCTTCTAATATGCATTAAAGGCTATATACTTTTGGTATGAAAAAATGGTTGCCCTGAACCCCCCCCCCACAGTCCCTGTTATTTACAATGTTTCAAAGCTTTAGAATTACTACAAAAGATTTACTCATATAGCAGAGCATGTAAAATTTAAAATCAATAAAGTATATAAATTTTGCTTGTCTCCTTGAATTGATCCCCTGCTCTAATAACTCAATACTGTAATACTCTATACTTTTTTATTTCCAATGTCATTACCCAATAATAATCTCTGGACTTTCTTGCCACACCTCTGGGGCAGTTCAGAATTTCTGACAATATCCTTCACAGACAGTTGTCATAGGCAATTGTTACTCCTTGCATGGCTTCTAAACATGAATATCCACGTGAGAACTATTAGTTTGATTCTGTGATATTAGAAACTCGACTAATTTCTTTTGATGTGGTAAATATAGCTGAGCATTTTATTTTGCGGTACAATAGAGAAAGATTTGAATTTGGAATGTCTTAGCAGTGGTAGGTTAATCCCACCCTATGTCTTTTTTTTTTTTTTAACAAGAAGTATGAGGTTCAGTTTTCTTTAGTTTTCTAACATAAGTTCTTCTAACCATAGCTTTGCTTGGAGTTAGAAAATAAGGCGCATGCTTCAAGGCAGCTAACGTTGGGAAGGTTACCTTTTACTGATGTTACTCAGTTTTTATTCCCTAAGTGCATTCACAAGGATAAATTCTACCTCATTTCAGAAATTGCTAGTATTTTGCAGAGTGAAATAGAGCTCTCCTTAATAGATTTAGAAGTAAAGATAGTCTTGGCAAATTAAAGCATGGGAGGCAGTGAACAGTTATTCCATCACTTACTCTTAAATTCACCAGGGTAGTTGTTTGCTTAAATCATGGTGGTATCTGGGTCTCAGTGCTAAAAAGGTTGAGCTGACCTTGGTTTCTTGAAATGCAAAATGTCGTCCAATCCAAACATGCCGGTGAAATCTAAACTCGCTTTCATTTCTTAATGGCCACTCTCAGCCTGTAAAGAACACAGACAGATGATTGCTTACTTAGGCGTGAAAACAGAAAAGAGTGTCCATGCTTGCGCCAGGTATTTTTGCTTGCTAAAGCAATGCTTTCCAGCCAGTTTCTTAAATTCTTCCTTCTCTGATGTTTGTTTAGTGTAGTGATTGACAGAGCCCCCTACAAAATGCCAGAGGATCTTAATTTGAATCTCAGCTCTTCTACTTTGCTTTGTAACCTTGTGCAATTCTTTAACTCAGAGTCTACACTCATAAAGTAGGGATTAAGGACTTTGGTCCAACCTCACAGAGAAGTTGTAAAGTAAGCATAGTGCAATCTGCAGGACCCTGGACACGTTAAAAAGCTCAGAATTCACTTTCCCCATATTCCCTTCCACCTGGGCTAATATTTAGCTCTGAGATAAATTCTTCGTTGATAGCTTTAGGGATACGATTGCCAAATAAAATACAGGATACCCAGTTAAATTTGAATTTCAGAGAAACTGCGTATATATCTATATCTCTATATATTTATCATAGGTATATCTTCATGCGATATCTGGGACATACTTGTACTCAAATTATATTTGTTGTTTATTTCAGATTCAAATTTAACTGAGGGCCCTAAATTTTTATTTGCTAATCTGACAACCCTTCTTAAGAATTCTGGTTGGAATATTTTCTTACACTGTATAGATAGCAAACTAAAGATGCTAGGAAGTGGGTATACAAGGGCCCTTCATCCTTCCAAGTTAATGCCTAAGTACTTAGCCCAATGTGGTATCTGCAAGTGTCTGGTCTTACATTCCACAAATCTGCAATACAGAACGTAGTTTCTGACTTGCAAAAAGGGCAAATTAAGCCTGGTTCTCCCTTCTTTCTAGAGGGAGATCATCTCCCTTCCACAAAAAAAAAAAAACCCCTACAATGCTGAGTTTTGATGGTGAATGTCCTCTGGAATGCCATTGCAGTGCACCAATCCTTCCTGAGGATGATTTTTTTCCCCTAGACAGCAGAACCAGGTTGTAAAATCTGGAGCAGGACGAGGCCTCTCTTTGGAGGGCAGAGTCAGTTCCCAGGACCCAGCGCCCAGGTGATTGTGTAGTCTGGGCCTGTCTGGAAGGGCAAATTGGTTTTGGATGCCTTTCCACTTAGTACATTCATCATCAAATTTTGTTTGTTAATTTTTTATAAAAAAAGATAAAAGAGCTCAGTTAGGTTGATCTCAATTTCAATTTTTCAAAGTGATGACCATTAAAAAATTATCTATAATATGATGTCATACTTGTCTCCTGACATCTGTTATGTTAGGAAAGTCTTGTGAATACAGTTAATCAGGGTTTTCTACTTTTAAATCTTCAAGTGCTGGATCTGGCATGAAGTGCTGGGTCTTTACAAGTGTGTAAAGGTGTGGGGTCATTTGTGGACTTTAATTACTAAAAATATGCACTCTTTCAGAGGACTACTTATAAAATCTGGCCAAATGCTAGGCAATTATCACACACATCAGAAGAAGACTGATTACATAACCTACACTTTCTTTTTATATTTCTTCTGCCACAATGGTTTATACGAACCACGTCTATACTTTTCCTGATACCATACCCTTTTCTCCTACATTCGCGTCTGTGTGGTCACATGTACTCTCTGAATGTCCAGGACTAAGATGCCTGGAGATGCCAGAAAGATCTGATTTACTTTTCTGGGTTAATTTAATACACATTGACCACTGTACTTTGGAGCAGTAGTTTTGGCCCCAAAACTCAGTAGATGGGTGCTCAGCCTATCATAATATCATAATGGGCTCAACATAGTTGTAAAATTCTTATGAAGTTCACATACACCCCAGAGGGCAATCTAGGGTCCTGCCTGACATGTTACAGGTGGTGCCCTAACCTGCAGGTGACCCTTTGGATCCTTAAGCCAAGAAACAGAGCTTCTTAAGATCAGCAACTGTGATCTTACTCATCTCTGCATTGTACATATTTAGCAAATATCTTTGAAAAAGTTTGCTACAGGAAGCATAATGATGTCAAAGTTCACGTGGCTTTGATATATACCACATTCAGTGTCTCAAGAGTTGAATGACTGAGGCCCTCATAAATCAGTAGACATTATCATTTCCCTCATTTGTAAAATGAAAGGCTGGATGGGACATATTCTAAGATTTATTCAAAGTCCGACATAATATGATTCTATGATTTTACGGTTCAGGCTAGATCATAGCAGCTGTTTTTAAAAGTAGACAAACATTTTTCAAATTTTCTTTTTAAGATGTGCCTTGACTCTACACTGAGAGAAATGTTATTATTTATTTAATTAAAAAAATTAGTTGTAGAAAGGAAACAGAAAAAAAGTCAAGACTTTGTCACTCTGGTTGTCAAGTTTAAGACGGAGCCATTCCTGGAGTCACTATGAGGATGTCTATAAAATGTGAAGTTGACAAAGAAAAGAAAATGAGGAGAGAGTAAAACATATAGTACGTGTGTATCTATATATCCAGGGCTTTTAACTTATGGGGGCTGGTTGCCATTTCAGTTTGGTAACCAGAATCAACAATGAGTCCAGTTGCCAAAATTGGAGGTTTGGTACAGAATCCCAGGAAAAATGTTTCTAAACTTTACTTTAAAAAACATTCTGTCGAGAATGCTTTTGGATAACTGACATCTGTTATTTCCCTCCCCTCACTCACCCACCTTTTAGGAATCTAGGCTCCTTTAAACTAAACTGGAGGGCACCAGGACTATATTTGTCGGCTGTTTTATTTTTAATTGGAAGGTTATTCATGTTTTGATGTTCAGTGTCTTACTTCTCTGTTGGACTGTAAACTCCTTGAGGGCAAGGGCTATTTCCGTGTTTTTTCTTGTTGAATCCCTAGTACCTAGCACAGAGCCTAACTGAATCCATGGATGGAAATCTTCGGGTTCACACTGGGCTCTCGTTATTTTAGGCATGTCGTTATGAGAAACAGCTGCCATCGACTGTGATTTAGGGATTCTTCTACTGTAATGTTTTGAAAACAGCAGTAACTCTAGAGTTTTCGTTTAATAGAGTATTGAAAAACTTTGGTGTTCAGAGAATGTTTTAGGCTGATTTGAAGAGAGAGAAAGGGTCTATTTGTATAAGCCCTAAAGGACACTCCCTCTCGTGGATAACTGTCCTTGGACAAGCTACCAATATCTTTCTTTTCCCCTCTCATAATTTCAAATGTCTACATGCTTGGGCACATATTGGGTATGTCTCCAAAAAATTCAAAGACACAATCTGCTTAAAAGTGGTAGCAAAATTACCATGTTTGGAAAAATCTATTGTCTTATACATGAAAATAAAGGATCATGAACCCAACTATTGATAATTTCTAGCTGAAATGCAACATCTGGGCAAGATTTCAGAACTCCGTTTCCTCACTATGCCAAATGGCTCATCTGGAAGCAGTCGGCCCAAGATTTAAGAGGTGATAGTGGTCCCTTTACTCATTCAGTCCTTGGTCCCCCTGGAGCTTCCTGCCAGGGCAATGATGAGTGATAATTGCTTCTGGGTTTTTGTAGTGTGGTCCATGGTGTTTTAGGTGTTTGCTTTGACCACTAACTTATTTCATCTAGAACATTATCCATGATGACAATTTGTTACTTTTAACTGACTTGGAGTTGATTGGTGACCTGAAGAGAAAGTTCCTATTACCTATTCTATGAAGCATATAACTTCCTATATGCTTCCATATAGACTCTGTTCATTTCCCCACATATTGCAATATTTATTATCTGTTGTTGCTGGGGTTTAAAAATACATTTGGGTTATGGTTTCAAATTCTTCACTTGATCAAAAGCAACTAGGGTCCAGATTACCTCTGTGAGCCTGCCCTTAAAGAATTGACCTAAGGAAAATATTATTTCCCCAGGAAGATGTTCTTATCTACCTGACTTTGGAAATACAGATAAAAATGTCACATACCCTTATGGTAAACAGAACAGGATTTGTAGTAGGATGATTAAGAGCTCGATTCTGGAATCAGATTAACCCAGGCTGGACTCCCGGGCTTGCCACTTGCGGTTCTGACACTGAGGGTGGGATCTTTAATAGCCCAGAGTCGCTGAGTCAAAGAATGCATGCTTAGCGCAGGGCTAGGTTAAACAGGAAATGGTCCATAGGTGTTACCTTAAAAAAAAAAAAAAAGATGGATTTTTATTGCTAAAAATGTACAGACAGCTAACTGATCTGGAAAAAGAGGTGGAAGGAATCAAGTATACTCTTCATTGGTGTAAAAATTAGGTATGACCTATGGAGAAGGAAGATAGAGTTGCATCTGAAACAAATTACTTTTCTTAAAAATGACTCTCCTTTAGCTTCTCTTGAGGGTCAATTTAAGTAATGTCGCATGAAGAGTATCTGTGTATTTTTTTGTAAAGCAGTGGTAGAAGATATCCAATGTCTTATTCAGAGTTTCTTAAACAACAATCCACAGAAAGTTCTTTTATTGGACAATGAGAATTATATATAAATGATTTTTTTTCTCTTCACCTTGTTTTTTAAGAAGCTGAACACTAAATTCAGTTCTCAAATGGTAGTAGCCATGCTAGGGTATTTTTTTGTACTTCACGAATTTTGGAATTCTATTTTAATAGTTTTAGTGTCAATACATGTTTTGAGATGCCTACCTTTTTCTGGGAAGAAGAAAGATAAATGTTATTTAAGGGATGCCACCTAGAGTTTGTCTATAATATTTCAGCTTTTATTTTCTCAAGCAAATACCAAATTGGTATTTGAAAAATGCTTTGAACTCTTTCAGTGGAAAAGTGCTACGTAATGCTAATATATTTATTTTCACAAGTGCAAGTAAAGCTTGCAAGATATTCTTACAAAGAGGGCTCCTTCTGTAGTATACGGTGGAATAAGAGACTTCTATGATGTTTGTTACTTTGTGATATTTCAGTTTTTTCAAATTTGGGCTTAAATTTTAAGACCCATATGTATAAAGGATTTTATCTAAAAATGATGCCTAGTTTGAATACGGAAGAGAGTGCCTCTTTATATAATCACATTCTCATTGGGAGTATGAGCTTACATGGGGATTGGATCCAGGAGGCAAAATGATGTGTTGGAAAAAAATCTCATGTTTTAGAGTCAGACAAACTGAGGCTCCTATCCAAACTTCATCACCTGCTAAATAGATTCGCCTTACATTTTTCTTCTGTAAAATGGTGATAATAATATTTACTTTATATGGTTGTACTGAATATTTACTTTGTATCAATCAATGATGGTTGTTATTTGCCTAGGCTGCCCGCCCTATGGGAGTTGGCCAGCTCCCAGCTGCTCAGAAACTTGGGTAGATATAACGGAGTGAATGAGTTGGGATTGTTACAGGAGCATAAAATAATATTGTGTCTTAGGGTCTGGCCTATGGCACCATCCCCTAGCAGATCCCTCCTTCTTTGTCCTCCCATACTCTCCACCCTCCCACAGGAGAGCTGCCACTGTGGTGCAGTAAAAGGGGAGGTTGGATCTTTTGGGCAGAAGCTTTACTTGGAGCTCCCTCCCATCATTCTCAGGAGGCAACTGCCCTCCCAGTTGTGAGATGTGGGTGATGCTGCCGTGAACAACTCTATTCTTTTTTTAAGGCAGAATTGTCCATCACTGTGTCTATTGGGACTAAAAAATGTTTTTGATTGCTCAGCAGAGAGGCAGAAAATTATATCCCTTATTTCTATTTATTTCCGGAGTTGAATCGTATCCTATGGAACCGTTGATTTAAAAATATACTGGCTCGGGGCTTCCCTGGTGACGCAGTGGTTGAGAGTCCGCCTGCCGATGCAGGGGACACGGGTTCGTGCCCCGGTCCTGGAGGATCCTACATGCCGCGGAGCGGCTGGGCCCGTGAGCCATGGCCGCTGAGCCTGCGCGTCCGGAGCCTGTGCTCCGCAACGGGAGAGGCCACAGCAGTGAGAGGCCTGCGTACCGCAAAAAAAAAAAAAAATATATATATATATACACATATATATACACACATATATATATGTGTGTGTGTGTGTGTGTGTATATATATATATATATATATATATATATATATATATATATATATATACTGGCTCTAAGGTACTTCAAAGGGATTGCTTTAAAGTATGATGCATCGGAGGCACCAAGATGACGTTCAAGCCCCCATCTCAGTCTCTCACTGATTCGCCCATCCCATGTACATCATTGGGTGTCTGCTGTGTGCTGGGTATCACTCAAGGTGCTGAGGAGAGGAGAGTGAGCACTGCACCTGGACCTATCCAGTGCACAGTACAGTTTGACAATCAAATCTAGCATTGTTTTAAATTAAAAATTATCTTGCTTTGGATCCAAAGACCTGAATGAAAGGAAAGATTTGATATTCAAGGCTTTAGGGTCAGTTTGGGCACAATTACTTCTCCAGCCACCCTGATTCTTTTTTTAGTGGGCCCTGCGAAGTCCTGTTTAATTTTGCACCTTCAAAGCCTCTGCTTTCATATGCTCCAGTCTCCTTGCGCACCAACCCTCTTAGTCACTCCACCCCTCACCATCCGCCACTAAAGAAGGCAGAATCAGCCTGGCAAACTGACTTATTTTGTAAAGTGGTATCTTTTCTTCGACTCTCTGCTTAAGAGCTGTAGAATTTTTGATTGTGTCAGTGTCTCTTTTCCTGATTGGAAAAGTTGCATCTTATGAGATCCTGTGGTAAGATTCCTTGCACTTGAATTAAACAGCTTATTGTGAGCATACTAGGAATTTGGGAGTTCACTTCAGCACTGAACTTTTGCATACACCCCAATATAAAGGTATGTACTAGATTAGTGACATGGCTTTCTTCTGACCCTCTCAACTCCTTTCCCTCTAAAATTAGATTTTCTTGTTTGGGTTAGTAAAGCATGCGGTTACACACCCTCGTAGAGCTATTGCGAAATATTAGGTCCGCATTTCCGGAGGCGCTGGCCACTGGCTGTAACCCGATTCTGTTGGGAGAGTGAGTTGTGCATATGACTGACGTTACAAATGCAATGAAAGTAAAACAACCGTCTGAAAAAAGAGCAAGCAGTTATTTTTCAGTGGTGGGAAGAAGGTGCAGGTGTGCCTGATGTTTTTAAAGCTCTCAATTATTGATCTTGTCTTAAGACTTACAAATAGAACCATTAATGTGTCAGTGTTACCCGGATAACAGATGATTATCGTCCATCTTTAAACTGTACTTAGCACTAAAATGTATATGTAATGCATGCAAAAAGGCCAGCTTTATCACACTTCCTCAAGGTTTTACAGGAAAGAATTCATCCTTTCATTCGTTTTTCCCTTGGCCCTCCTCCTTCCCCACTGCCCCCAACCCACGTTTATTCCCTTTGCTAATTGAGAGAAATTCCTACTAGATGTTCCAGCCACTAGCTGGCAGACATAACAAACACAAACTTTACAGCGCTATGGTGGAAATATCTTAGGACATAACTTTTCAGCCTGCAGTAACTACCGCCTTCGGAACTATGTAGCTCATCACAGTGAATAAAGCAAGTTAAGGTAGTATAACACCTAGGGATTTTAGTTCAACTTCACTGTAACCTCAATTTTACTATCATGAGTCAAGTTTGTCGTCAGAGAGTTCTGTATTACACTTGACAGACAGATTCATCTGCCTTCACTCTGTGAATATGGTCAACGCATGAGCAGCAAGGCAGTAATACATCTTTATTTAAGCCAAGTCTTGGATTCAGTCCCAAATGACATAATCCCCCATAAGCTGGGAAATCTGGTCTAGACCACAGAATGTTATGGGGAACACACCTGTTCAGAGAAGTGTAGTCAAAGGATAGTTAAACAGCATTTCACTGTCATCCTGGGGGAACGGAATAAGTCACACTTGGCAGGAGTTGGACCTGGGCCTAGAGCTACTTGACATTTTTATATAACAGATTAGAATATTCGACGGGATTGTTGCAAGGGGTCTGTGTTTTAGGTAAGAGTGAAGCACCAGTTTTTGTACAGCACTACTATCTGTGCCCAGCCATAGTTGGGAGGGGTTCGGTGGAGAAACTAAGGCAGATGAACCAACAATGGTTTGTAGTAATTCAGATCCCTGGTGAAGGAAGCCTGGAAAATGGAGATGGTTGTGAAGGAGGAAGTGGAAAAGAAGAGCTGGGATACTGTGAAGAAAAAATTATCAAAGACTCAGTGATTTCATCAAGTTTGTCCATTTCTACATTGATCCTTTCTTTTTTTTTTTTTTTTTTTGTGGTGCGTGGGCCTCTCACTGTTGTGGCCTCTCCCGTTGCGGAGCACAGGCTCCAGACGCGCAGGCTCAGTGGCCATGGCTCACGGGCCCAGCCGCTCCGCAGCACGTGGGATCTTCCCGGACCGGGGCACGAACCCGTGTCCCCTGCATCGGCAGGCAGACTCTCAACCACTGCGCCACCGGGGAAGCCCAATCCTTTCATTTTTTTGCTCATTTATCCATGCATTACTAAGTGCCTACTATGTCTGAGGTACTGCAGCAGGCACATTGGACAAAGCAGTGAACAATTGCTTGGTTCTTCACTACAGGGAAGTAGGTAGGGCTGAGAAAGGACTCTCAAAGGTTAAACATTAGGGATCATGAGAATGATGTTTCTTCTTTCAAGATGGGAGGATTGGGAGAGGGATCCTGGAAATGATTTGTTCTTAGACTTACTGTGTTTGAACAGAGGCCTCTCACAGAGATGAGGAAGAAAAGAGGTGAAGAGTCAGGACTAAGCCTAAAACAATTCAGAGTTACCTACTGGTGGCAAGAACTCTAGGGCCAGATGAGCTTCTTGGGAGAGGGGCTAAGCAGTAGGTCTGAAAGTGAGTCCCTGTGGCATCGGGTGTGTGGTGCGGCACGGCAGTGCAGCTGATGAAGGAGGAACTAGACACCAAAGGAGGCCATTTCTCTGAAACGCTGTCGACCTAAAAAACCGACAAAGTTGTTAGAGATACACCTAAACTCACTTCTACAAGGTGTACATTTAGGAAGCAAGCCTGTTGAACAGATTGCAACTCACTGGACTCAATAAGAAAATGGTCTGGAGGTAGCACAGCAGAAGTCTTGATACTGTGGAAGAACCAAGTGGTACCCAAGCAGTTATGTAAACGATCTACTGAGTGCTTTTGTGGGCACGATGGGAATTTCAAGACTTAAAGAGAAGAACATTTGAAACAATTTATGTGTTGGAACCTATAAGATGAAAAGAATTGTAAGTTCTTTAGATCTTTAGGAAAGAAGGCTGAAGGGGCAGAAGGAATAAGTTGTTAAACAGATGCCTAGTAACTAGGTGCCAGACTCCATAAGAATTCTAAAAATAAAGTGTTTACTTCCAAGGAGCCCCAGACTCTGTGTGAGAGATTTTGCTTCCGGCTTGGCCTTGCCACCAGGGTGCTGTAAGATCTAGTTATGTTACATAATTCAACCTCCCTCTTCCTATTTGTAAAATACTGAGATTGGCAGATGACCCCTAAGGCCAAAACCTAAAAGAACAAACAACCAAACAAAAATAGGTTATACTATTCATTACTGTTGTAACTTATTAACATTCAAAGATAATCAGGTCTGATTGCTTTGAATGAAAGTCTCACGCAATACCTACAAATCTAGCACATAAAATGAATCTCAAGAGTACCTGGCTTAGAAACAATCTGCTACTTGACCCTAACATGAAAACATTTCAAAAATAATGATTGAAAAAAAATCGGGTTATGTATACTCCTTAAGATTTGCTTGTTATCTTTGACACAGGTCTCTATTTTAACCGGGGTTCATTTTTTAAGGATTGAATTTGTTTTTCTTGAATCAGTGGCAAAGGGTGACTACCGCCTTCCTGCTGAAGGTTTTTCCCAACACCTTTGCCATGTCTGCCCTCAGGGGATTTTAGATAACAGGCAGCACCGAGTTGGCCCTCTACATTTCGCCCCCTCTCCCTGCCACAGCGCTTAGCAGATTGGATGAAAATGTGTCCGCAGAGATTAGATATTCCAGTGACCACGGTGCATTTTTCTGCTCTGAAAGCTATCTCCCGAATCAGCCCTCTACCTCTGGTTTATCGGGAGGAGAGTACAGACAGATAACATCCTTGCGATGTGACCCTGACCTTTGTCAACCTTTGTTAAGGCTTCATCTGAAGTCAGGCCTAATGTTTGTAAACAGGATGTAATTAAGGCTGGGAACTGACAGGGTCTGACATTAAGACAATGCAGAGCTGGCAGGGAATGGTCTGTCAGATGTCAGCTCGCATTGTGTTCTAAGTGCCTTCATAATAATTAGTGTCCTCTGTCTGAAGGAAGTTCAGTCCACTTGGATTAATCTGTCACAGCGTGGAGGCCATCCTTGGGAGGGCAAGTGTTTCCTCTGATAAACCTTAGAACAAGTATGAGAAAAAAAGCAAAGAGACTCAAAAGAAAACTGTCAAAGTCAAGACTGCTGGTGACAGGTGCTGCCTGAAAAATAGAAACAGGAAGTGGGAAAACAGACTGCCACCTCCATATCCCAATCGTGAAGTGAACGCAGGAGTTCAGTGTGATCAGAATTGGCTACAGTCATCCGGGGCCTGCTGGTCTGGGTGTCGTGCGTAGACACAGGAAGATGAGAGTGTTCAGAAAAGCCAGTGCGTAAACATATTGTTTGGCTTTTGCCCTTAACCAGCACGATGCGCGGACAGGAGGTTGCCCACCCCCTATAAGAGGATTTAGGCTTAACATGTAATTGATCCAAAGAGCCTGAGTCTGCTTTCTGTTACTAGAAGACCTTTGTTGAGCAGCTTCTGGTAGTTGGTACGGTACAAAGTGAGTCAAGAGATGTCGCATCTACCTTCTTGACTTTCTAACCAGGGCACATGAGCCCGAGGCCGACAGGCTACTGTCAATAGCCTTTTAAGTCTGCTTGGACTCTTCCTGAATCTCAAAAGTTGCCATGGAAGGTAGGGATTCAGATACTTGTGCACCAGTGTTCAGAGTAGCATTATTAGCAATAGCTAACAAGGTAGAAACGACCTAAATGCCCATCAGCAAGATGAATGGATACACAAAATGTGGTCTATCTCTACAGGGGAATATTATTCAACCTTAGAAAGGAATGAAATTTTGACACATGCTACAGCATGGGTGTGCCTTGAAACAATACGCTAAGTGAAATAAGCCAGACATCAAAGGACAAATAAAGTATGATTCCACTTATACGGGGTACCTAGAATAGGCAAATGCATCAAGACAGAAAGGAGAATAGTGGTTACCAGGAGCTGTGGGGAGAAGGAAACGATAAGTTATTGTTTAATGGGTACAGAGTTTCAGTTTGGAATGATGAAAAAGTTCTGGAGATGAATGGTGGTGATGGTTACACATGGAAATGTACCTAATTGTACACTTTAAAATGTACATTTCACAATGTACACTTAAAATGTTTACAATTAAATTGTACACATAAGAATGGTTAAAATGGTAAATTTTATGTATATTTTACCACAAGATTTTTTTAAAAAGTAGTTATAGAAAAATAGACTCTTTAAGCTGGACGGGCCTTCAGGGTTTCTGTGCTTCAATTATCACATCAGGGAGGTGAGAGGATCCACAGGGTCAAGCCAGGGCTGGAAGTAGAGCCTGCTCCTGACAAGCGGACCATTCACTTTCTAATACCAAATTCTATTCTTATACCCGTGACCCTTTGCTACTCAGCCTTTGGGGGAAGATGAAGCCCTGAGGCATATTAGTAGCTGTTCTCTTTGAGGTTTATCTAAGTGTAGGACTTAGTGACTATTTGTACTTATTTTGTAACTTTTAAAGGCCTATATTTGCAAAAGACTCTTCTAAATCTCTTTCAGCTCTGTCACTTGATGTTTCCATGGTTGTATACAGGAAGGATCACTGTAGGTCCAAGTTTAGTTTGTAACTAAAAATAAGACTAAGATTCTTCACCTAAGGCATTGAATTTTTCATTGGCTTCAGTAATAGGTTTAAAAGCTTCCTAATTATCAATGAGACATAAAAGACCACACAATAGGTCCTAGTAGAATAAAGGCCAGAAAGGAATGTTACATCAAAGAGGCCACAACTTTTGAATATATATTTTAGGAAAAAATAATTTGATTTCATTATTTTTCCAGTTGCACGGCTTTCTTAAATTAGAAGATGGTGCTGCTCATATGAATGGTTTCCTCTCAGGTTTATTGTACATAAGGCACTAAACTTATTTATAGGATGGATAGGTGTGGTAAGGGTTGTCAGGAGAGATGTGTGTGTGGGTATGTGTGTGTTTGTGCACTCTTCTTTTCCTCATTAACATCCTGAGGAAATTTTTCAGAAACTTAAACTTCAGAAAATAATTCTCTGTCTTCTTTTTTGCCCTCCCACCTTTTTATGAAAGTGAATCTACTATCAAATTCCTCTTTGGGTCATTCATTGATTCACTGTGTCCTACCCACCCTCACGCCAGATTTTACTGTAGTTGAAGTAATTGATGGCATGTACACAGTGATGAAGTGTAGGAGTGGGAGAAAATGGGGAATACTCAACAAAACACTTCTGGGGTTCTCTTTTCCAGGTCCTCCTGCCATATTTGAAAGTATACAGAGGACTCCATGGGGAGGGACCCTTCTTGAATTGCATGCATATCATATTACTAGTATCCAACATTCCTTAGGAACAGCTATCATTTACCAAATACCTATTATGTTCAAAATATTCTTTCATTTATTTTTGGCAACAGTCCCTTAAAAGTTATTTTCTCCATGGATTCAATTGAGATTTAAGAGGCCAAATAACTTTCTCATGGTTACTCATTAAGAAACAATAAAGTTGGGATTTAAACTAAGATTGGACTCTACCCTTTCCATAATGGTAGGCCACTGGTTCTCAGATATAAATGAAAAGAAGGGTAAAAGAAAACCCGGTAAATCTTCTCTTTTCCTTTCTTCCTTCTTCGTCCTGAAAGCAGACATCTTAATGCAGGAAAGTTAGCTTAGGACTCAACTGATGAGTTCCCTAGTAGGAGGGAGGCCTGTATAACTTTAAGTAGATTGGCATGGAGTAAAGTAGGGGGTACCAGTCTCCTTCAGCCTGATGTCAGCAGTGTTTTCAAAGAGAGGATAGGGACTATCAAATTAAGCTAACAGTAGGTTAATTTTTCATTACCCTGACTTAACTTACTCATTTACTTGTAGGCTATATCTTAAGACTATCGTTAGTGTAGGAGAAAGAGAAGTTTGCTTTAGTGGCTGGCAAGGGGACAGATCTTTTCAGAAGCACCATTTGAGCTGGAGTGATAAACCATTTTGTACAGGATGACTAGTGCCAACGCTTACACAATTTGTATGGTAGATATTTGACCAAGAGTTTGTATCACTGGCATTGTGATTGAGGCCCATTTTTAATATAATCCAGACAACAAAGAGATGCGTTTCTTATGATGAGTGAAGACAGCAGTTATTTCCTCCCTGATGAAAGACTAGACTTAAACATAGCTTGAGACCCATATGAGGAACAGTTAAGTGGAAGCACATGCAAATTTTAAAAACAAATGGCTTTCCAACTACCACAACCTGGAAGAAGGAGGAGAAGAAAAGAGGCATGGGGGTGGGCACACACACCGTTCACAATCGGAGAAAGGCGAGCCAAACTGGGACCAAGTAATCCCACTTAACCCGGGAACCTTCTTAACTAAATGTAGTATTATTTTTCCAGGGAGTATCCAGCCACCCTCCTAAGGATAGCTGTCATTTGTGGCTATTAGATGAAAGAGGAAATGACAGAGAAGCAGCTTACAGAATTAACTTTGATGCCCTAAATACATTTTTGGGGGGCATGTAAATATATAACCCCTGAAAGAAAAAGGCAGAGCAGAGCGTATAAGGCTTTTTTAAGATGGGTAAATCATTTTCTTTTTAAATGAAATTCAGTTTGACTACATGAAATATGAACAGTAATTAAATGCACAGTCTGTGGGCCTTCCATACTTTAAAGCGCTTTCTTTAAAAAGAAAAAAAAAAAAAGAGTACTCACCTCAGACAGGCCAATTACCCAAGAATGATGAAGTCAAGAGGAAAGTCGCTACATTTCTTTACTTGAGTGATCACAACCCCAGCCCGTGATTAGTCCCCACGGCACCAGCGGGGATGTGGCAGAGACACTCATGTTGGAAGACTTCAAATAGTCATTTCCTTGGTTAAAATAAAATCTGACTGCACTAAATAGACAGTTTTTAATCTCAATTGGACATCTGAAGATTTCTCAAGCTGTTGTTGGCCGCGGCAGAAACAAATTTTTCTGCTTTGTTGATTAAACCGCTGGTCTCCACCATTGCTTATCGGCCTGCAACGAGCTGTTCTTTTTAATTACAAGTGAGCCACCACGAGAGAGCAATTAACAGCTAGTAATTACTGGGCTCTTCAGAACGGCAACATTTTGCCTTTCATTCCAATTATATAATGGACAAGTGGCTTTTTGATCTTCAAATTAGTGAGCTCTTGTCCTCCTTGTTTGGAGGCAGAATTGGCAGGTTAATGATGGCTTGTGGAGGCAGTCTGTCCTGTGACTGATGGGAGGCGAGAAATGCCGGGAAAGAAGGCAGCAAGAGGCTTTCAAGAACCGAAGTTCTACCTTCATGATAAAGAGGGGAAAGAGCCCTTGTTTTCAGAAGGTTTTGATGAAGAGCAAAAACAGGCTGCCATGGAGCCTCCAGAGAGCGTCATGGACTTCCTTCCCTCCTCTCCTCCAGCAAAAGGTGACCATGTTGTAAAATACGGAAAAATGGAATTAGACCCTGTGATGCTCTGGTATGCCTTTGATAAGGGCATGAAATATTCCACATTGGCAAAAAGAAAAATAGTTGCTCTAGGATTAGGGAAGGATTTTGACTTTATTTAAATGTAACTTCTTTGAGAATCTCAGGGTATCTTGTCCTTGGATACAATAGAATCTTATCTTACTTGATAATTTATTGCCAGATCTGGTATAAACCCTGAGGTTGTTAATAGAGCAAGTTGGACATTTTTGCTTTCCTGTGTCTAATCTCTGCTTTTCATTTAACAGCATAGAGGGGGTTCAACTATATTACAGCACACTCAGCAGTCGGCCAGTTTCTCCCCACACCTCTACCTTATGGGTGTGGCCTCCCATTTGGACCAGTTGTTAGTTGCAGATGCAGAAGTGCAGGTGCAGTCGGCCAGCTGTTCTTCCATGTCTTTGTTATATGCTCCTGCTGAGAGTGTGGTAGTTATGGCAGTTTTGTGGCCACAGATCACTAGATGGGGGCATTCCTTTAGACAATATAAATATTAATAGCATGAAACCCTTGATTTCTGGATACACAAGATCACTCCAAACCTTAAGAGGCAGAATTGACAAATGTTTGCCTCATCATTCACTTGCCATCGCCGTCACCATCACTGATAGGATCCTACAGATCTTATTTAGGCAGCCAGGCTGGTTGGTGATGGGAAACATTTTGTTGGGGATGGACTGAAAAAAGTGATGAAAGAAATTTGAGTTTGTGAGTGTGGAATCTGGCTTCTGAGCTCTTTTCAATGGTGTTATATGAATTATAGTATGTGCATGTAATAGCCACGACCTAATCTTTCTGAAAAGTTTTTTTCTTTAGGAGGAAGATAGCAATTAATCAAATAGGAAAAATAAGTACATTCACATTTGTTTAAACTCCACTGTAGGACATCTTCATTAAGCACTTTACTGATACAATTCTTGGTTGTTTGATTTTAGTATCCTCATGGGGACAGAGCTCCAGATGAAGTGGGGGTAATCAAGCACGGTTGAATCTTCCCCCACCAAACACCAAGTCTGGACAATCCCACCATTAGGTTGTGCAATCACTCAATTAAAAAAGTGTTTTTTTGAGAACCGCTCTCACATTATTGAGCCATCTTGAGCAGGGTGTGCCTTTTGATCTATTTTCAGAGATGGTTGTAAGCTTAAGTCTGTTAGTAACTTGTAGGATTCAATTTTAGGATGACTAGACATGAGTAGAGGTTCAATACATAGCTTAAACAGACTTTTACATATTGAAACAATTGATACTGTTACAAGAATGATATTCACCACCATGCCTCATTAGCACTGTGGCCTACATTACAGCACTACTAGATGGTGTTTTGAAATCACACACTTCTCCTTGCCAATACAAATACCATATAGTTTGCCCATGAAAAGTTTTGGATCCAGAGGGAAAAAATAAGCCTAGGTGTGTCTCTTTTTTCTTAACTGCTAAAGGTTTTAAAGACATATTCCACGTAACAATCATTTTGCCTTCACAATTGGGCTATGCAGTAATTGTGAAGGGTGGGATATTGAGTTTGAGATGCACGTCTGTTAAAAGGGAAATTTTGATTGATATAAGCTAAACTTTTTGGAGAGAAATGTAGTAGGAAGGCAAAGAAATCTAGGAGAGAAAGTGAAGGACCCTTTTCCCTTGTAAACCTGAAAGTAAGATTTCTAGACTTTTTCAAAATGTAAGCCTTTTCTGATATCAAATGGGGGTAAATGTTGTCTTTTCAATTATCACAGTATTCAGATTCTCTATTTAACATAGATATCTTGTGATTTTCCGAATTCTGAGTATAGATTTAGTGTTTCTATTGATTATGATTTATGCAGTGCTAGTTATCACAGAGTCGGTGATATTACCAACCTTCTCTTTGTCTAAGCCTTTGAAGGGGTAAGACTATATCCTAATGTCTCATTTCAGTGTTTCTAAGAGGATATACGGTATTCATGGAAGTAATTTGGGCTTCAGATTGTAGTTTTATCATTATTCAGTTATATGAACTTGGGCAAGTTATTAACATCTCTAAGTCTCAGTTCACTCATTTTAAACTGAGATATTGGTACTGACCCTGCAATGCTGTTGTGAGGATTTAATAACATTTAATATATATAAAGTGGCCAAGAAATTTCCTGACACATGGTAGGCACTCAAAAAATGCTAGCCATTATCACTGTTAGAGTTCTTGATTCACTTACTTTGCTGTATCTTTTTGCTTTTTTTAATATGATGTTTGAATCCAGAGAAGAAGTATTTGGAAAAGTCAGTGAGTAGTAGGCATTATAACCCAATATTGAAGTACAAGGTACAATATAAGGTTTTCCTTATAAAAATCTGGAAGTATTACTGAAGGAAATAGACGACGTTTCTCTAAAAGTTCTGTGAAGATACTTATGGCTATCCCAAATTAGATTATCCTTTGCTTTAAAGTTATTCCTATAGTGATTTTTAAACTTTAAAGCAATTTAGCCATTGGAAAATGAAACTCCATTTAAAAGAAGTGTTGTATGGGAGACTGACCAAGGTGGCAGAGTAAGAGGACATGGAGCTCACCTCCCCTCATGAACACATAAAAAATAATCTACATGTGGAAAAATTCTCACTGAAAACTAACTGGAAACTGGCAGAAAGACTCCTGTACAACCAAGACTATAAGAAAGATACAAAGTAATTGGGTAGGAAGGGAAGAAAAGCAATCCAGTCAGAACCTATGCTCCTGGGAGGGGATTCAGAGGAAAGAAGAGAATATATGAGTGGACATCCACTCTGGGGAGTGAAGGATGAGAGCCACAGATTGGGTGTCCCAGTCCTGGGGTCCTATCTGGGGGAGATGAGAACCACTGGCTGGTTAAAGGACCACTGGGACTAACCGGAGGGCTGTGGGAAGCCTGTACTCCACTCCTGAGGAGCTGGCTTGCTCTGGAGGCAGGGTAGAGAAAGGACTGCTCTAGGGGCTACTGGGTTTCCTGCAACAGCCTCAGCTGAGGTGTGTGTCCCAGCCCAAGTAGAGTGAGCACTCTGGCCCCCTCCATCTCCAGCCCCACCCCCTACCAAGGTGATAGCTGCCAGCACACCCTGAGGAAAGATGTGACTTGTGTCCATCTCAAATCTAGCTCTCCCATCAAAGGGATTGGGCAGTGTCTGTATAGGGACACTCCCATGTAAGTATATGCCTTTAAAACCACAATAGGTAACTGTTTCACTTAAATTCTTAGAAGCAGAGAAAGTTAAGCAAAATGAAAAAAGAAACTTCTCTCACTTGAAAGAGCAAGAGAGAACCTCTGAAAAAATAAATAATGAAACAGAAATAAACAATTTACCAGATAAAGAGTTCAAAGCACTAGTAATAAAAATCTTAACTGAATTAGGGAAAAGAACACATGTACAGAGTGAAAATTTTAACAAGGAACTAGAAAATATAAAAAAGACACAATCAGAAATGAAGAATTCAATAGCTGAAATAAAAACACACTAGGAGGAATGAATAGCAGACTAAATGATACAGAAGAAGGCATAAGTGGTCTGGAAGATAGAATAATGGAAATCACCCAATCAGAACAGCAAAAGGGAAAACAAATTACAAAAATGAAAACAGTCTAAGATATCTCAGGGATAACTTTAAGTGTACCAACCTTTGCATTATAGGGGTCCTAGAAGGAGAAGAGAGAGAAGGTTTTGAAAATGTATTTGAGGAAATTATGGCTGAAAACTCTCCAAATCTGAAGATGGAAATAGATATCTAAGCACAGGAAACACAGAGGGTCCCAAACAAGATGAACACAAACAGACCCACACCAAGACATATCATAATTAAAATGGCAAAAGGTAAAGATAAACACAGAATTCTAAAGGCAGCAAGAGAAGAACAAAGAGTCATATACAAGTGAATCTCCATAAGGTTATCAGCTGATTTCTCTGCAGAAACTTTGCAGGCCAGAAGGAAGTGGTATGTTATATTCAATGTGCTGAAAGGGCAAAATCTGCAAACTAGGGTACTCTACCCAGCAAGATTATCATTTAGAATTGAAAAAGAGATAAAGAGCTTCTTGGACAAGCAAAAACTAAAAGAGTTAATCAATAGTAAACCTACCGTAAAAGAAGTGTTGAAGGGTCTTCTCTAAGTGGAAAGGAATTTCTAGGAAAGGAAAAATCCCACTAGGAAAGGCAAATATACAGTAAGAACTGAGGATCAACCACTGAAATAAGCCAGTACAAAGGTTAAAAGACACAAAATTATAAAAGCAACTATAACTACAATAAACAGGGATAAACATGAAGATGTAGAATATGACATGAAAAACACAAAATGTGGGGGTGGAGAGTAAAAAATGTATATCTTTTAGCATTTGAACTTAAATGACTGCCAGTTTAAAACAAGTAGATGTAGTTATAGATCAAAGTGTCTGAACCCCATGGTAACCACTTATCAAAAACCTACAATAGATACACAAAAATAAAAAGAAAGGAACATAAGCATACTACTAAAGAAAACCATCAAACCACACGGGAAGAAAGAAGAAGAAGAAGAAGGAAGAGGAGGAAGAGGAGAAGGAGAAGAAGAGATTCGTTTCAGAACAAAGACACACACAGACTGAAAGTGAGGGGATGGAAGAAGGTATTTCATGCAAACAGAAATGACAAGAAAGCAGGGGTAGCAATATTTGTATACTTTTCAGACAAAATAGACTTTAAAACAAAGGCTATAACAAATAACAAAGAAAGGCATTATATGACAAAAGGATCAATACAACAAGAGGATATTACACTTCTTAACATATATGTACCCAATACAGGAACACCTAAATATATAAAGCAAATACTAACAGACATAAAGGGAGAAATTGACAATAATACAATAAGAGTAGGGGACCTTAACACCCCATGTACATCACTAAGCAGATCATCCAGACAGAATATCAATAAGGCAACTGTGGTTTTAAATGACGCAATAGACCAGATGGTCTTAATAGATATCTACAGCATTAAATCCAAAAACAATAGAATACACATTCTTTTCAAATGCATATTGAACGTTCTCCAGGATAAATCACATGCTAGGTCACAAAACAAGTCTCAAGAAATTTAAGAGGATAGAAATTATATCAAGCATTTTTTCTGACCACACTGGTATGAAACTAGAAATCAATTACGGAAAGAAAAATGGAAAAAGAACAAACGTGTGGAGATGAAACAACATGCTACTAAAAAATGGGTCAGTTGACCATTTCATTGACCAATGGGTCAAAGAAGAAATCAAAGAGGAAATCAGAAAATACCTTGAGACAAATGAAAATGGAAACACACTTGAAAAATCTATAGGATGCAGCAAAAGCTATTCTAAGAGGGAGGTTCCTAGAGATACAGGTCTTCCTCAAGAAATGAGAAAGATCTCAAATAAACCACGTGACCTACCACCCAAAGGAATTAGAAAAAGAAGAATAAACAAATCCTAAATTCAGCCAAAGGAAGGAAATAATAAAGATCTGAGAGGAAATAAATAAGACAGAGATTAAAAAAACAATAGGAAAGATCAATGAAACCAAGAGCTATTTTTTTTAAAAGATAAAATTGATAAACCTTTAGCCAGGCTCACCTAGAAGAAAAGAGAGAGGACCTAAATAAACAAAATAAGAATTGAAAGAGGAGAAATAACTGACACCACAGAGATACAATCATAAGAGAATACCATGAACAGTTATGTGCCAACAAACAGGACAATGTAGAAGAAATGGAAAAATTTCTCGAAACATACAGCAGCCAAGTCTGAATCAAGGAGAAACAGACAATTTGAACAGACTGATCACTAGAAGTGAAATTGAATTTTTAATAATAATAAAAAAAACTACTAGCAAAAGTCCAGGACTAGACAGCTTCACAGGGAAATTCTACCAAACATATAAAGAGTTAATACCTATAAAATTTAACGGGATGGAACACTCTCAGATTCATTTTAAGAGGTGTCCATTACCTGATACCAAAACCAGACAAAAACACTACAAAAAAAAAAAAAAAAGAAAATTACAAGTCAATATCCCTGATGAATATAGATGCAAAAATCCTCAACAAAATATCAACAAACTGAATGCAACAATATATAAAAAGGATCATACCCCATGATCAAGTTGGATGTATTCCAGGGTTGCAAGAATGGTTCAATATTTGCAAATCAATCAATGTGATACATCGTGTTAACAAAAGGAAGAATAAAAAATCACATGATAATCTCAATAGATGCTGAAAAAGCATTTGACAAAAGTCAACAGTTATTCACGATAAAAACTCTCATCAATGTGTTCATAAGTAGCACTATTTACAATAGTCAAGATACATAAGTGACCCAAGTGCCCATCAACAGATGAATGGATAAAGAAGATGTGGTTTATGTACAGTGGAATATTACTTAGCCATAAAAAGAATGAAATTCTGCCATTTGCAGCAACGTGGATGGACCTGGAGAATATTATGCTTAGTGAAATGTCAGACATAGAAAAACAAATACTATATGATATCACTTGTGTGTGGAATCTAAAAAATAAAACAAATGAAGGTATATAGCAAAACTGAAACAGACTCACAGATGTAGAAAATAAACTAATGGTTACCAGTGGAAAGAGGGAAGGAGGGAGGGGCAAGATAGGGGTATGAGATTAAGAGATACAAACTACTCTATAAAATGGATAGGCAACAAGGATATACTGTATAACACAGGAAATTATAGCAATTATCTTGTAATAACTTTTATGGAGTAATAATCTGTAAAAATACTGAATAACTGCTGTACACCTAAAACTATTGATAATATAATATTATAACTCAATTATACTTCAATAAAGGAAGTGTTGTATGATCATCTTGATCTTTGTGGCAGAGTGCAAAGAACACTGGATTAGGAGTCATGAGGTCACCACTCTCTTGCTTATTGAACAACCTGGGAAAATCACTTAACATTTCTGCATTTCAGATGCTTTATGTGTAAAAGGGTATTTCAGGGTTCTCTGGTTGGAAGCAACAGGGTTATCTGTCTTTGTTCCTCTGCTCAAGATTCAGATTCACAGGAGGGACCCCAAAGTTTGGCCTAACTTGGTTAACATGCCAACTTCTAGGAAGGGAATGGGCTTCTGAGTCCAGTTCCATGTCTGTCCAATGGGTAAAAGGTAAATCCTCAGAAGGAAATCAGAGCACTATAGGAAAGAGAAGTAGGCCCTGGGTTGTAAGATAACAACAGATGTCAACTGAGGATCATAAATGATGCTGCTTTTCCTACAATTTGCCAATGTTACATTATGTGACATATGTGGTAATGCTTAGTAAAGTCTAATGCACCCGGTAGTATTATTGTCATTGGGTAGTGATATTATATTAGTGATACAGACCTTGAATTTGTAAGTGGCTGACCCAGCAATCATACTATTTAGTTACTTCTGAATAGCATGATATCCTTAAACATAATTTTACATTAAAAAATAAAAGTTTGAGTATAGTCATGAAAACCAGTCTTTCTAATTAAAATCCTGAATTCATTGTCTCTTTGAGGATCAGAGAAACTCCAGCTAACCCTAATGAGTTCTAAGGTATCCATCAAAAATGAGTAAATCCTTTGTTAGATTTTAAACAATGAAAGTAGGTAAATGACCAGTCTGGTCATTAAAAATCTTGCCAGTGGCATAAGTGGGAATGTTTTCATCTTGTTAACAATAGACTTGCTTCTTGAACCAGATACGGTAAGAGGAATTTGTAGAAATGGCACTTAAAGTTTCTATTTGCAGGCTCCAAATGAGTATTCCAAAGCTGGGTAAAAACATGGCCTTTAATAAGAGACTTCTCTTTCTTTCTTTTTTTTAATTAGTGAGGATAAAAATATTAAGTAGATCATCACTGTAATTTGAGTGTAAATGCTTTTAGTAATTTTATTAGGAAATTCAGTAGCAATGTTTTCCAATATTTTTTTTAAAAATTAGACGTCTCTTTTCTGGTCTTTAGCCCTTGTGGTATAATAAAATAAATATGAGATACAGGAAATCGGAAGTCTGTTAATGTTCATTACATTATACAGAGTCACGTAGAATGGAATGATTAATATGCTTGACTCAACCCAGGCATGCATATTCAAACTTTAAGCAAACCTCCAGATTACTCAGTTATTATTGGAAATTTGAGAATAACACTTCTGAATGAGTGTTTTTATGGAATCAGGAGGGGCCTAATTGTGTACGTACTTTAATATAGGCCTTAACAGAAAGAGAAGTAAATTATACTCCTGAAGATTCCATGGACAAATTGATTGATTTTATAAAAGTCTGGAAAATGACCAAATTTAACTTAATTTTTGTTTCAATGAAGAATAAATTGATTTTCCTTGGACTATTAGAATTTTTCTTTAGTCCCTTTGGGCCTTTATTATTTTATCAAATGTTTTATGTGTGAGTGGAAGAGATTAGTTTATATATTCAGATTTAGCCCTGTTTTTTATAAGCAACATGTTATATAATCTCACATTATGCTACATGTTGACTTTTAGTTAGGTGAATAATTAAACCTAATATCTACACAATTAAAACTACTTGTATATTGGATGAATAACATAGGGTTTTAGAAGCTTTCTTTAAAATTATATAATGCTTATCAATTGAATCCTTATAAAGATGGATTCATGTGGAAAGTTTATAATTTTAAAACATTTATTTTGCCTGATGATAAAGCAATATAAAATAATACATGTTGATTATAGGGAGTATTAGAAAGTTTGGAAAAGAAAATGTCATCCACTATCATGTCATTCAGAAGCAAATACCATTTTTATTTTGAAGTATTCAAAATTCTAATTTTGAATTGAGTTTTTTTCTCTATATGTATTTACTGTTTTGTTTTTTTTTTTTTTTTTGCGGTACGCGGGCCTCTCACTGTTGTGGCCTCTCCCGTTGCGGAGCAACAGGCTCCGGACGCGCAGGCTCAGTGGCCATGGCTCACGGGCACAGCCGCTCCGCGGCATGTGGGATCTTCCCGGACCGGGGCACGAACCCGTGTCCCCTGCATCGGCAGGCGGACTCTCAACCACTGCGCCACCAGGGAAGCCCTATATGTATCTACTTTTAAAATATAGTTTTGTCTATTGGTTTAGACATGAACAGCTCTCATCTGTGTACATTATTCAGAAGCTGAATAATTAACAACTTGTTGACATTTTTAAAAGGACGATTAGAAAATACTCATCAAACTTAGAGAAGATAGAGGAATGTGAACCTATTACATTGCCTAATTCACTGCTGTCATGGAATACACAGCCAGTGTCAGTGACGCTGTCAGTGACAGTGTCATTGACTTTTATTGTGTGGTCCTTTATCTAGTTTTATTTTACTTTCAGATATGTCTTCTAACAGTTTCCATTGGTAAGCTTTGTGATCTAATAAGTAGTTTTTCCTAATATTTTTATTTAGTTATTTTAAGCCTCATGTCCTTAATCTATTGTCAAATTATTAAATATTATTTTAAAAACTATAAGCTGTGAATGATTGATTACAGTGCTGTCTGATTTCAAAATTTTACACTGTTCCCTCTACTGACAGTAAAGTCAAATCTGTAGTTTTAAGATGTTTTGTCTCCATAGTAAATGGCCCTAGAAGATCAGAGGGGAGAGAACCTTAGAAAAACTCTGTATTTTTATTCCTGTTTTTCCTCTACTGGCTATGATATACTTAACACACATTATAATTTTTTATTTTTCTAAAGAAATCTCTATTTAGTATTGCTAACATCCTCCTATGAAAGATAAGGACTTTTGTACTTTTTAGAACATCCTTCTGATCTCTCTCATGGTCTAGCCATCAACCTGCAGCTCTCTTGTTATTATTTTCTAGAAAGTTAGTTGTAGTTTTTTTTTTTTTAAGATGTATCAGCATGTCTTGCTGACTTATTTGCTCACTACTGTTTTTTGCATCTCATTCTTTCCTTTTTCCCCTCCCTAGGTTCAAGTATGTAATTTAATACTTCTTTCAGCAATAATTCATGAATAGTTAACTATTTTAGTTCGGGTATGTCTGGAAATATCTTTTTCTTGCCCTCTCCCTTGAAAGTTGGTTTGACTGAATATGGAATCCTGGTTCAGTTATTTTGTCTTGATACTTTGAAAATGCTTCTCTGTTCTCTTTTAGCAGCTCTGGTTGTTGAGAAGACAATTCTGTCATCCTGATTATTCTCTTTTTTGGGTAATCTGTCTTTTCCTCTCTGAAAACTTGTAAGATTTTTCTTTTTATCATTGATCTTTTGAAGTTTCACTACAATGTCTTTGGGTTTGGATTTTTCTTTTTTGATACTGTTTGTGACTCTTTCAAGTGTTTATGTCTTTTTTTGATTCTGGAAAAATTTCAGCCGTTATCTCTTCAGATATTGCCTCTCTTCTGTTCTCTTTTTTCTGGTATATATACATATATACGTAAATATATGTTTAAATGTATATATATTCATATATATATTTGTGTATATATTCATATATATATTCTCATACCTATTAACTTCTTTTTATTTCATTCTCTATCTCTTTACAGTCTGTGAGATTTATTCAGTTTCATAATGGAGTTCACTAATTTTCTCTTCAGCTTTATCTAGTTTACATTTTAGCCCATATATTGGACTTTTTATTTCATATTTTCCATTCCAAGATTTCCAGTTGAGAATAGTTTTTCATAGCTATTGTTCTGTTTCATACCCTACTTTTGTTTCATTGATGTTAATCCTCATTTTCCTCTTTGAGAATTTTAAGCATCATTATTTAAAAGTTCTTTTCGCATTGCTTATTTATTTCTATTTACTTGTGTAAGTTGTCCCTTCTATTGAGCTTATTGTCTCTTTCGGTGCTGATTTTCTCTTGAGAATTTAGTTTTTAGGAGCTCATCCAGAGTGGGAATTTTCTTCAACACATTCCTTGCTGTATGGAAATTCACAGTTGCCTCAGTTGAACCAGGTCTTGTGATACTGTGAGTAAAATGATTTTACCCTCTGTTCAGAGGGTGGGAATGCACTTATAACTCTGGCTTCAATTGGGTGCTTGGTTCATGTGTGGAGCATGTTCAGGCCCTTTCCTAAATGCTGAAGCACAATCCTTACAATTCATTTTTGACCATAACCCAGACAAAGACCCTTTATTGTTGTAGATTTCCTTTTTTTTAAATGGGCCATGGAAAACTTTCTTTCTTGCTTTTGAACAGGATCGTGCTTTCAAATAGTTCAAAAATAGTTATCCATTACTTCTCATATTTGAACAGGAACAATTTTAGCATGTGTTTACACGGCCATCTTGGTCTGTTATCTTTCATGGGATTTAAAGGTAAATTTTATTTTGGATAGACATTTTCCATGAAGGTAAAATACGTTTTTACTGAATCTTCTTTATTAATTCAGGATATGATATGTTCAAATTACACTAAACTGAAATAGAAGAAATAGTTGGGATCATCGGGACAAATTGTACATTTTGGCACCCTGAACTTCAAACTTCCTTAGATTAAACATTCATGAAGAAGAATCAATAGAGAAAACTTTTATAATATCTTAAGGAATAGAAATAAAGGGCATAGTCGGTTGAAATCTGAAAGAGATTTTAAAAATCTAGACAGCAGAAGACATAAAATAGTAACTCTTCTTTATCAGCTGATTTACCAGTAGTGATTCAAACATTTCAGAGGGCACAAACAATATATGGGGAACCTTGGCTTAAGACACAAAACAGAACAAAACAAAACAAAACCTCTCTTTTGGACTTTATTCAGTAAATAGCAAGTTAGTTGCTAAAGCTTGCATGTGGAATTTTTCTACTCATTCACTCAACAAACACTTTGGCCTCATATGAGTTGAAGTTAAACTTTATTTAGACATAATGGGGAGCCATTGGAATGTCTAAAATGTGAAGAGATACAATCAGAATTATGCTGTAGGATGTTTACTTTGGCAAAGGTATGCAAGATGAATTGTAACAGAGAAACACTGAAAATTTAGAGAACTAGTTAGTGAGCTATTATTGTAAAAGAAACATTGGAAGTAAATAATCAGAACATGGACTAGGTTGTGGCAGTAGGAGTAGAAAGAACAGCTTAGCAAGGGAAGAATCAGCAGGACTTGGTTGCTGACTGTATGTGGGAAATATGGAGGCAGAGAAGTAAGGTATGAATTGGGGAATGGGGAGAGCAATGCTGCTGAGAAAGAGCTGCAAAATCAGACTGCATGGGATCAAGGAAATAAAGATTCTGCCCATTTTAATGTGATGTGAATTCATAGACTCTGTTTTGGGGGCGATCAGTGGCAGTGAAAAGGAGAGAAATTGTGTAATAGTTTTAATGGGTGGAGGGCCAAAATCTTTCTTAAAGCTTATGCATGATTGGTCGTGTTTTAGGGAATATAGTCTATTTTATGTGGGTCCCCAAGAAAACTTTTCAGTTGTCGTCACAGTTGCCTGTAAATATTTATTGTTCATTACTGTATGTTTAGAAAATGGAATCAAGAAAAAGCCATTATTTTCCTTCTGACTGTCACATGATTTGGATTTTCCACTGCAGTTCAACCAAAAGTCAGATTGGGATTTTAGGAATGAACCAAGTCGTGGAAACACTTAGGTCCAGCCATGTTCTGGGGGAGGCTTTATGATGGAGATGGAATCAGATACTGAATGAAAGAATTTGGAGTCACTGCAGGGTTATCTCCAGCCTGAGGGGAAATGACCAGTCAGGAAGGGCATTGGCATGAGAAGCTGGAGTGGCAGCTTGCCGATAACCCTCAGAAGAGCTACATGCTCTTTAAGGAAGTAACAGGATCACCTTCCTGCAAAAACACGTTAATCTGACAATTCACTTGATCTCAAATGATGTATGGCTAATGGTGATCCTACAAAAAATGAGGCAGCTTTAGCAAATTTGAGAAAATCCCTCTTTCAGGTTGCAAACGCCACAAATGTTTTATAACTGAAGCCCTCAGCCAAGGGATAATAATAATTTCCATATGCACGTCTGGTTCTAACATGGGAATATATTTCCAAAGATGGGTGTGGTGTCTCTCTTCAAGGGAATATTTAAGGTGCGTAGAGGCAACTGCTTATCTGCTGAATTCCAATTGACTCCTGTTAGACTCTGCAGATCCCCGATGTGTTTTCATCCATGAGCTATTCGGCCATTGGCCACGACAGCATTTTCTTTGCTCTCTGCTTTTCCCATGACCACTGTGCTTTATCTTGTTTGAAGAGGCACTCACATAGTAATTGCATATCCAAGGGAACAGATTTTTGTGTCCCCCTTTGGTTTTGATGTTCATGACTTGCCCCTGTAGTCAGTTCCTTTTCTGATAGTGTGTTTATGCTTACTATGTGCTAGGTGCTGTTCTCACCAAATACTCACATCACTTCTATGATGTAGTTCTATTATTGTCTCAGAGCCTTAAAGAGGAGTCCCACCTTGCTGAAATTTCCCAGCTTATAAGTGGTTGGCCACCAATCACTGCCACTGTGCCATACTGCTTCCCATGAGTACAAGCTGGCTAATGGCTTTGAAACTGAAGAGATTCTGCTAATGATTGGTTTAGAGTTCCGACTGTGAAAACAGTATGCAAACTACCAATATAGTCAGGATGGGGCTGCTTAGCTTCTTTTGGAAAAGCCATGGAAAAAATGAATATTGGTGATACAGTGGACATACCCTGGCTTCTCCGTCTTTCATAGGTACTTGATTCCTAGTAGCACTTCTCTACAATTAAAAAGCTATTTCCACTCAAGAAACAACCAACCTTTTGAAAAATGTAGTCCCTTCTTTCTATTCCCTAAAGGAACCAGACACTGGTTTGCGCTAAAAAGGCATCCATATAAAATAGACTCTAATTGTGACTTCGAATATTTTACTGTATTATAGTATGTTTAGAAATAATCACAAAGGCATAAAAACTTAAGTGAGCATCATATTTGTGTTGAAATTTACCATACAATTGAGCTATCTACTCCTCCATCCCTGGCCCCGCCCCCATATACATTTATATTCTGTAGTGATGAGATTCTACCTTTTCCACCATCCAGGCTTATCAAAGCTATAAACTGGTCACATAATTCACAGAAGCTTAAAGATACGTGGCAAATTTGGATAGGGTCCAGGGGAGAGCAATGAAAATGATTAACGGGTTGGAAAACAGCACTGATGAAAATGATGAATGGAATTAGGATTACTGGTATTGAGGTTTAGAGGTGACTTAATAACTGTCCTCAACTGTATGAAGGACTTTTAAGAGAAGCCTGGTGACCAAGTCTTCCAAATCTGTCTCATAGAAGGAGAAAGGCGACTACACTAAACAGGAAGGATTTAACCTAGATATGAGTTGCAGAGAGGATTCATCCTCATTACAGCCATTTATTGACTCTCTTCCATTCCTTCTGTCATCATTATTGATGTTTTCATCATTATTTATTTTTAATGAGAAAGTTGAAGGTGAATGGCACCCTAAGTAGAGCAGTTTAATATACATAAAAAGCTTTCTTCCCAGTAAGGCAGTGATTCTCAGTTGGAAGTTTGGAGTAGTAAGGGGAACCAGAATCAGCACACGGGGAGTCTTTACAAAATGCAGATGCTCTAGGATCCATCACTATCCTCTGTCTTCCTTTGAAGAATAACTGCCTTAAAGATTAATGCTCTCACTTAGTCAATGCAGGTGGGTGAAAAGAAGAAGATCTCAATGGTATATAATAAAACTTCGGTGATGAGTATATTCAGTGCGGTGTTCTGATTAGTTGGTCATTTTAGTTAGCTAAGGGCTAATTTATTTTAGTGCTTATCCTTGAGAAAGTTTTGAAAATACTTTTATCTGTCCCCAGCTTTAATAGTGTCCTCAACAGAACTTGTGGCATCTGACTTTATGAGAAACAGTTCTGCAGGGCAGAGTAGCGTGGATCAAGACAGGCAAAGCGTGGGCTTGGTATTTGGGGCTGCATGATGCCTTTGGAAGCTCAAGAGGAAGAACTGGGCAGTGTAAACTGTCAACTTGTTAATTTGAACAATAGGCTTACTCTCTGAAAATGTTCCCCCTCGAAAATTCATCATTAAAAATCACAAGAACAAAATCGCTTAAAATTAAGTATTCCCTTTGGGTAATAAGAACTGTTCTTAATCTCCTGTTTTACATTTTAAATGGAGAAAATGAACCGCAGGGAAAGCAGAGAAGATCGTGGCATGGTCAGTGGTCATGTTTACATGTTATGAGAATGCTGTATAATCCTAACAACTGTTTTGTCTCAAAAGCTCCACCTCTTTGATCTATTTGAAATTTCACATCTACCATCACAGATGATCGCGGCATAAATCTGTATTCTTTCCTACCGTTTAAGGCTATGCGTCCTTTGATTAATTTAACCACGTGTTACTGTCAGGTTGAACACATTTATCTTCTGTTTCAAAGTGTATACTCGTCAATCTCTCTACCGTTCCATCCCTTCAGGCCTTATTTCATCACATTTAAGGAGATTCTTTCCTGCCTGTCTTTATCTTGTTAGGCTTTCAACAGCTTAAGTTGACTCTTCATTCCTTCATTCTCACTGTCAAGCCTTCTTTAACATGCTCTCTCATTTCCGTATTCATAAAATGTCAGGGCTGCTCCTGCTTCACCAAGCATTATATGCACAGTCAAATGCTACTACAGATTAAATCATTTTCCATCTGAGGAGCTTACCCAGGACACATTTTTTTAAGAGTAGGTTGTACTGCTCAGAGTGGGGTGCAATCAGTGTCATCATCAGAGTCTGAGGGAGCTGCAAAGTGGAGGAGGCCACTCTTGGCTCTGTTGCTGGTGGGAGCTCCGGTGCTGCCTGAGGAGGGAGAGACACCATTCAGGTTTTGTGAGAACTGAAAGTTCAACAAGGAAAATAAAAGGACATAGTGTTGCACAGATATTTAGAATAAAGTTTTATAAGGCATGCTACTTGATCAAATAAACTCTAACTTTTAACTGTGAACTCTGCTTTGAGCCCTAGTGCTTGGTACCCAGCAAATGCTCAAATATCTTTTTGAATGAATGAATGAATTGCATGGCATACCATGCAATTGGAGGCAAAGGGAAAAATTATAGAAAGTAGTGCCTTAAACAGATATTCATATAAGTTTCAATGCTTGAACAGCAAGGTTGCACATTGTTCTAACTATAGCTTTCTATTCTATTAAATAAGAAAAGAGAGATATAATACATATGCTTATGTTTCTAAATATGGATTAATTTCTGTGGTTACTCTATTTACTATTATTTCTCCAGTAATATTACTGTAGGTAGGTCATAGTATATAATCATAGTAATAAAAACATGTGTTAAATAACTATATTTAACTTGATCTTTTATGTCATTTTGTCTCTCTGTGCTTATCACAAGTAGTTATTTTATATTTCCTACCTAAATTGAAAATGCATTGAAGGCAAAGATTTTTATATGTCATTCCCGAGTAGAAATTCCATAATGAACTTCTGTGGTTGACAAGTCCTGAGATTGGCTAAACCTATATGGATTTGGAATTGGGCACAGGAGTGAATGGAAAAGTGACCTATTTAGCCAACAGGTTGTCCTGTCACACAGTTGATTTCGCTGATGCTGTCACTGAATTGATTGACTAAGCTGTATTTTGCTTTTCATGAAGAGCTAATTCCTTCTTACCTCCCATGTGGCTGCAAAATCTAAGTCGCCTCATATCTATTTTCAACATTGTGCATTAACTCTTCCTTTCCAACTCTTCTTCAAAGTTAGTGGGGTCATGTCACTGACCTCAGGAAACTGTCTGCATGTCTGTGCTGAGCAGAATTGAAGACAATATTAGTAATGTACCAAACTTGGAAAGATTAAAAAGTGTTTATTTTTAAGGATGCTAGTCCCAAATAAAAGTGTTTTCCTAATATTTCAATATGTTCTGTGCATGTTTACTGATTTAAACAAAAATAAGCAAGGCAGGATAGAGCAAAAACATTTGGGATTATATTACTTCTTGAACCAGCAAAAGAAACAATTTTTTTGTAATTAACAATAGATGAATAGCATGAGATTCATAGCATATTGTACATTTAGCCTTGGACAGCCAGTGTTTCTCACTGAGACATGAGACTGGAAGAATTGATGAAGAAAAGCAAAATGTATCATGTAATTCCTGAAATCCCCCTGGGGTCGCTATAAGTATCTTATCGTAATGCTAGTTTTGTTGGTAATCTGGGCTCTAGCTGGTAACGGAATGCCAAGTATGTTCCCAAGACAAGCAGTCCCCAAACATTGGTTTATGATCTCTTCTTAGTCTATTGGAAAGTTTTCATTATTCTGAGGCAAAATGAGAAAGATGAGAAAAATATGGCTATTCATAAAGATAAATTGACTTCATTTGAAAGACCTGGTTATTATGAGATTATTTAAATTTTTTGTTATAATGCTTTTACTTTTGTGAAATGATGTTAGTTGTGTGGGTATGTGTGTGTCTATGTGCATGTGCATGTGTGTGTGTGTGCATGTATAAAGTTTACTTAACTACTGATACTTGAAATCCTGGTCTGGAAATCACCGCCTTTGATGCTTTTTCTAGCATCATTCCTGGTCCATATCCACAAAACCTGGAGGAAACACCAGGTATTTTGGTTAGGACGCTTGCCCTGGTGGATGTGTTTGGTCAGCAATTGTCTCTGAAGTGACTCTAGGCCTGATCCAGTAAACCCTCATGTGAGCAGAATTATAATTTTTATTTTTAACTTGATATATAACTGACATATAACATGGATTTGATATATGTGTATATTATGAAATGATTACCACATTAAGTTTAGTTAATATTCATCACCACACATAATTACAAAAAACTTTTTTCTTGTGATGAGAGCTTTTTAGATCTGGGCAGGACTTTTAAATGGAAATATCTGTGTTCTTTTTTCATGTTATATACTCCTAATAATTAATTTTATTTTAATTATGTTTCAAATATATGAAAAAAGAATAGGATAAAAATATCATATATTCAGATATTAACATTTTGCATATTTGCTAATGATCTCTCTTTTGTAAAAGAAATAAAAATTTAGAGATATAGTTAGAGGACCACTTCTCTGATATCCTGGAGTTGGGGTAAAGTATTTCCATATTCATTTTTGTACTTTTACTGAATATATCCACCGTAAGCTACGTATGATCTTTTACTATGTTTTAAAATGTACAGGAATGGTATTATACTGTGCATATCATTTTTCAGTTTGCTTCTTTCACTTAACATTTTGTATTTGAGACTAATCCATGCTGATAAATGTTCAACAGCTTTAATCATCTTAACTGCAGTATAACATTCCATTCTATTCTGTGACTACACCACAGTTTATTAATTTGTCCCTCTTCTTAGAAAGACCTGGGTTGTTTCTGCTTTTCTGCTATCACAAACTGCGCTGTACTGAACATATCTTTTGGATTGCCTTATGCACAGATATGAGAATTTTTCTAGGGTAAATACCTAGAAAGGAAATTGCCAGGTAATGGTTTGTGTGTTTTAAACTTTGCCAGCTAATTCTAGCTTAGAATTTTACCTTTCACACTCCGAATGGTAATGATTGAGTTTCTGGGTTTTTTTTTTTTTTTTTAATTTGGTTACTACATGAGGCTCCATTTTTTTCCTTTTTTATGGATAGCTAAGTATTTTGCCTTTATTTATTACACAATTCATCTTTACTAATTTTTTTGCCATTTTTTCCAATTTTAATTTTTACTATTTTTTAATCTACATTTTAAAATATTTTATTTAATTTATTTTTTTATACAGCAGGTTCTTCTTAGTTATCTATTTTATACATATTAGCGTATATATGTCAATTCCAATCTCCCAATTCATCCCCCCACCCCCGAACTTTCCACCCTCCTTGGTGTCCATACATTTGTTCTCTACATCTGTGTCTCTATTTCTGCCTGGCAAACCAGTTCATCTGTACCATTTTTTTAGATTCCACATATGTGCATTAATATACGATATTTGTTTTTCTCTTTCTGACTTACTTCACTCTGTATGACAGTCTCTATGTCCATCCACATCTCTACAAATGACCCAATTTCGTTCCTTTTTATGGCTGAGTAATATTCCATTGTATATATGTACTACAACTTCTTTATCCATTCATCTGTCGATGGGCATTTAGGTTGCTTCCATGACCTGGCTATTGTAAATAGTGCTGCAATGAACACTGGAGGGTGCATGTGTCTTTTTGAATTATGGTTTTCTCTGGGTCTATGCCCAGTAGTGGGATTGCTGGGGCATATGGTAGTTCTATTTTTAGTTTTTAAAGGAACCTCCATACTGTTCTCCATAGTGGCTGTATTGTGTGCAAAAATTTTAAGTTTCATTAGGTCCCATTTGTTTATTTTTGACTTTATTTCCATTACTCTAGGAGGTGGGTCAAAAAAGATCTTGCTGTGATTTATGTCAAAGAGTGTTCTTCCTATGTTTTCCTCTAAGAGTTTTATAGTGTCTGGTCTTACAATTAGGTCTCCAATCCACTGTGAGTTTATTTTTGTGTATAGTGTTAGGGAGTGTTCTAAATTCATTCTTTTACATGAAGCTGTCCAGTTTTCTCAGCAGAGAAAGAGGCTGTCTTTTCTCCATTGTAAATCCTTGCCTCCTTTGTCATAGATTAGTTGACCATAGGTGTGTGGGTTTACCTCTGGACTTTCTATCCTGTACCATTCATCTATATTTCTGTTTTTGTGCCAGTACCATATTGTCTTGATTACTGTAGCTTTGTAGTATAGTCTGAAGTCAGGGAGTCTGATTCCTCCAGATCCTTTTTTTTCCCTCAAGATTGCTTTGGCTATTTGGGGTCTTTTGCATCTCCTTACAAATTTTTAAGATTTTTTATTCTAGTTTTTAAAGACTTTTTTAAGATTTTTTTTAAAGATTTTTTGTTCTAGTTCTGTAAAAAATGCCTTTGGTAATTTGATGGAGATTGCATTGAATCTGAGGGTTGCTTTTGGTAGAACGGTCATTTTCACAATTTGATTCTTCTAATCCAAGAACATAGTATATTTCTCCATCTGTTTTTGTCATCTTTGATTTCTTTCATCAGTGTCTTATAGTTTTCTGCATACAGGTCTTTTACCTCCTTAGGTAGGTTTATTCCTGGGTATTTTATTCTTTTTGTTGCAATGATGAATGAGAGTGTTTCCTTAATTTCTCTTTCTGATCTTTCATTGTTAGTGTATAGGAATGCAAGAGATTTCTGTGCATTAATTTCGTATCCTGCAACTTTAGCAGATTCATTGATTAGCTCTAGTAGTTTTCTGGTGGCATCTGTAGGATTCTCTGTATATAGTATCATGTCATTTGCAAACAGTGGCAGTTTTACTTCTTCTTTTCCAATTTGTATTCTTTTATTACTTTTTCTTCTCTGACTGCTGTGGCTGGGACTTCCAAAACTATGTTGAATAATAGTGGCAAGAGTGTCTTGTTCTTGATCTTAGAAGAAATGCTTTCAGTTTTTTACCATTGAGAATGATGTTTGCTGTGGGTTTGTCATATATGGCCTTTATTATGTTGAGGTAGGTTCCCTCTATGCCCACTTTCTGCAGAATTTTTATCATAAATGGGTGTTGAATTTTGTCAGAAGCTTTTTCTGCATCTATTGAGATGACCATATGGTTTTTATTCTTCAGTTTGTTACTATGGTGTATCACATTGATTGATTTTTGTGCAGTGAAGAATCCTTGCATCCCTGGGATAAATCCCACTTGATCATGGTGTATGATGCTTTTAATGTGTTGTTGGATTCTGTTTGCTAGTATTTTGATGAGGATTTTTCATCTATAGTCTTCAGTGATATTGGTCTGTAATTTTCTTTTTTTGTAATATCTTTGTCTGATTTTGGTATCAGAGTGATGGTGGCCTGGTAGAATGAGTTTGGGAGTGTTCCTTCCTCGGCAATGTTTTGGAAGAGTTTGAGAAAGATGGGTGTTAGCTCTTCTCTAAATGTTTGATAGAATTCACCTGTGAAGCCGTCTTTTGGACTTTTGTTTGTTGGAAGATTTTTAGTCACAGTTTCATTACTTGTGATTGGTCTGTTCATATTTTCTATTTCTTCCTTGTTCAGTCTTGGAAGCTTATACCTTTCTAAGAATTTGTCAGTTTCTTCCAGTTTGTCCATGTTATTGGCATAAAGTTGCTTGTAGTAGTCTCTTATGATGCTTTGTATTTCTGTGGTGTCTGTTGTAACTTCTCCTTTTTCATTTCTAATTTTATTGATTTGAGTCCTCTCCCTCTTTTTCTTGATGAGTCTTGCTAAAGGTTTATCAATTTTATTTATCTTCTCAGAGAACCAGCTTTTAGTTTTATTGATGTTCACTGTTGTTTTCTTTGTTTCTATTTCATTTATTTCTGCTGTGATCTTTATGATTTCTTTCCTTCTGTAAACTTTGGGTTTTGTTTGTTCTTCTTTCTCTAGTTCTCTAAGTTTAGATTGTTTATTTGATATTTTTCTTGTTTCTTGGGTAGGACTCTATTGCTATAAACTTCTCTCTTAGAACTGCTTTTGCTGAATCCCATAGGTTTTGGATCATCATGTTTTCATTGTCATTTGCCTCTAGGTATTTTTTGATTTCCTCTTTGATTTCTTCAGTGATCTCTTGGTTATTTGTAACCAAGTAACATATTGTTTAGCCTCCACGTGTTTGTGTTTTTTACGTTCTTTTCCTTGTAATTTATTTCTAATCTTATAGTGTTGTGGTCAGAAGAGATGCTTGATATGATTTCAATTTTCTTAAATTTACCAAGGCTTGATTTGTGACCCAAGATGTGATCAATCCTGGAGAATGTTCCATGTGCACTTGAGAAGAAAGTGTAATCTGCTGTTTTTGGATGGATGGAATGTCCTATAAATATCAATTAAATGTATCTGGTCTATTGTGTCATTTAAAGCTTGTGTTTCCTTATGAATTTTCTGTCTGCATGATCTGTCCATTCGTGTAAGTGAGGTGTTAATGTCCCCCACTATTATTGTGTTACTGTCAATTTCTTCTTTTATAGCTGTTAGCATTTGCCTTATGTGTTGTGGTGCTCCTATGTTGGGTGCATATATATTTATAATTGTTATATCTTCTTCTTGGATTGATCCTTTGATCATTATGTAGTATCCTTCCTTGTCTAACATTCTTTATTTTAAAGTCTATTTTATCTGATGTGAGTACTGCTACTCCAGCTTTCTTTTGATTTCCATTTGCATGGAATATCTTTTTCCATCCCCTCGCTTTCAGTCTGTATGTGTCCCTAGGTCAGAAGTGGGTCTCTTGTAGACAGCGTATATATGGGTCTTGTTTTTGTATCCATTCAGCAAGCCTGTGTCTTTTTCTTGGTGCATTTAATCCATTCACATTTAAGGTAATTATCGATATGTATGTTTCTATTACCATTTTCTTAATTGTTTTAGGTTTGTTTTTGTAGGTCCTTTTCTTGTCTTGTGTTTCCCATGTTCTTTCAGCATTTGTTTTAGAGCTGGTTTGGTGGTGCTGAATTCTCTTAGCTTTTCTTGTCTGTAAAGCTTTTGATTTCTCCATCGAATCTGAATGAGATCCTTGCTGAGTAGAGTAATCTTGCTTGTAGCTTCTTCCCTTTCATCACTTTAAATACTCGTGCCACTCCCTTCTTGTAGAGTTTCTGCTGAGAAATCAGCTGTTAACCTTATGGGAGTTCCCGTGTATGTTATTTGTCATTTTTCCCTTGTTGCTTTTAATAATTTTTCTTTGTCTTTAATTTTTGTCAATTTGATTACTATGTGTCTTGACATGTTTCTCCTTGGATTTATCCTGCCTGGGACTCTCTGTGCTTCCTGGACTTGGGTGGCTATTTTCTTTCCCATGTTAGGGAAGTTTTCAACTATAATCTCTTCATATATTTTCTTGGGTCCTTTCTCTCTCTCTTCTCCTTCTGGCACCCCTATAATGTGAATGTTTTGTGTTTAATATCGTCCCAGAGGTCTCTTAGGCTGTCTTCATTTCTTTTCATTCTTTTTTTCTTTATTCTGTTCCACAGTAATGAATTCCACCATTCTGTCTTCCAGGTCGCTTATCCGTTCTTCTGCCTCAGTTATTCTGCTATTGATTCCTTCTGGTGTATTTTTCATTTCAGTATTGTATTGTTCATCTCTGTTTGTTTGTTCTTTAATTCTTCTAGGTGTTCGTTAAGCATTTCTTGCATCTTTTCGATCTTTGCCTCCATTCTCTTCCCGAGGTCCTGGATCATCTTCACTATCATTATTCTGAATTCTTTTTCTGGAAGGTTGCCTATGTCCACTTCATTTAGTTGTTTTCTGGGGTTTTATTTTGTTCCTTCATCTGGTACATAGTCCTCTGCCTTTTCATTTTGTCTGTCTTTCTGAGAATGTGGTTTTCGTTCCACAGGCTGCAGGATTGTAGTTCTTGCTTTTGCTGTGTGCCCTCTGGTGGATGAGGCTTTCTAAGAGGCTTGTGCAGGCATCCTGATGGGAGGGACTGGTCTTGGGTATTGTTAGGTGTTTCTCTGGTGGGCAATGCTCAGTAATACTTTAATACTCTTGTCTGCTGATGGGTGGAACTGAGTTCCCTCCCTGTTGGTTGTTTAGCCTGAGCCAACCAAGCCTTGGAGCCTACAGACCTTTTGGTGGGGCTAATGGCAGACTCCAGAAGGGCTCACACCAGGGAGTACTTTCCAGAACTTCTGCTGCCAGTGTCCTTGTCCCCACCTCTGCAGTAGACCTCCAACACTAGCAGGTAGGTCTGGTTCAGTCTCCTGTGGGGTCACTACTCCTTCCCCCTGGGTCCTCATGCGCACACTACTTTGTGTGTGTCCTCCAAGAGTGAAATCTTTGTTTCACCCAGACCTGTTGAAGCCCTGCAGTCAAATCCCACTAGCCTTCAAAGTCTAATTCTTAGAAATTCCTCCTCCCATTGCCAGACCCCCAGGTTGGGAAGCCTCACTTGGGCTCAGAACCTTCACTCCAGTAGGTGGACTTCTGTGGTATAATTGTTCTCCAGTTTGTGAGTCACCCACTCAGCAGTTATGGGATTTGATTTTATTGTGATTAAGCCCCTCCTACTGTCTCACTTCGGCTTCTCCTTTGTCTTTGAATGTGGGGTATCTTTTTTGGAGAGTTCCAGCGTCTTCCTATTAATGATTGTTCAGCAATTAGTTGTGATTTTGGTGCTCTCACAAGAGGGAGTGAGTGCACGTCCTTCTACTCTGCCATCTTGAACCAGTCACCTCCTCCACTCATTTTTAATGCCAACTCTGTCCTACACCAGGTTTCCACAAACATATGGATCTGTTCCAGGATCTCTATTCTGATCATTTGGTCTCTTTCTTTATCCTGATGCCACTAACACTAATTTTTAAAATTGCCACAGCTTTATATTAAGTCTTGATATCAGTAAGGCAAATCTTCCCTTCACCTTCCTTACAATGTACATAGTCATTTATTCCTCCAGATGTATTTTAGGATTTTAGTTTGTCAAGCTTCATAAAATATCCCACTATATTTTTGCTTAAAATTATTTGATTTGCCACTTTCTCCATCTGTTTTTTGGAATGGTTTCTGTAAGATGGGATTACTGGTTACTTGGTGGTTTGTTAAGAAATCCTGTTTAATACTAGGTTGAATTATTTTGGGAACTAGTTACAAATTGCATTCAATCCAATTGCATACATACATTCAATTTTTAATAGTTATATTCAGATCTGTTCTTTCTTTCTGAGTCAACTTTAGTAAGTTTTCTCTTTCTAGGAAAGTATTCTTTTGTCTAGGTTTTCAAACTTATTGGAATAAATTTGTTCATAGCATTTGCTTAAGTATTTAAAATCTCTTGTGTTTCTCTGTTTCCCTTTAAATTACTAGTATTTTCACTTACGTCTCTTTGATTTTATTAATCAAAATGCCAAAATTCTGTTTGCTTTATTAGTTTTTATAGGTGTTTTCCTTTTTCTTTAAAAAATTTTGTGTATTTTGCTGGTCTTTTTCTAAATTTTTGATCCGACTCCTTATATATTGGTTTACATTTTGCTTCATTTCTAATATAAACATTTAAGTCTCTAAATTTCCTCTAATATTGGTTTACCTGCTTTCCAAAAGTTTTGATATATAATGTTCTCAATATTATTTAGTTTAAAATATTTTATAATTTCTATCATGATTTCCTTTTGATCCACATATTATTTAATATGCTAAAAAATTTCTAAACCTATGAGTTTGGCTATATTTTTGTTTCTGATTTTTTATTGTGCTGTAATTTTCATGGTTAAATGTGGCAAATTTTATAAATACTTCACATGAGCTGGAAAAATAATTTTTGGATGCGGACTCTATATATGTTCATTAGATCAAACTTGTTAATTATGCTGTTCAAATCTTATGTGTCCCTACAAATTTGGTCTCTTCTTTATTAGTTACTAAGAGAGATGTGCTGAAATTTGTCATTAAATTGTGAACTTGTCAATTTATTTCTTGTAATTCTATTAATTTTTGCTTCATGGTTTTCGAGGTTAAGATATTATATATCTACAAATTCAGAATACAGTATTTTCCAGGTAAAGTTTTCCTTTTGTCATTTTGTAATAATTAGGGAATAATTTTTTTTCATTGAAGTCTACTTGGTTCCATATTACTATAGCCACTTTGGCTTTCTTTTCGGTTATGTCTTTTTTTCATCCACTTATTTTCAGAGTTTCTGAGTGGTTTTTTTTGTTTGTTTGTTTTTTTTTTTTTTTGCATGTATCTCTCCTGAATATATGTAAAATCCAACATATAGCTGGATTTTTTTTACTTAAATAAAATTTATCTTTCACTTTCTTCTAGTCCATGTATATCTATTGTGATTAGGGATCTGCTTGGATTTAAATAAGATAAATGTTATTTTCTGTTTTGTATTTGCCCTGCTTTTAGTTTGTTTCTTTTTTCCCTCTACTTCTTTTTTTCTTTCTTTCTTGCTCCCTGTTGAATGTTCTTTTTCCTTCTACTGTGTTTTACCTATGTTCTTTTAATAGTCACTAATAAATATTTAATGTGGATATTTAATAAAGTCTCACATTAAATAATATTGACCCCCTTTCTGAAATGTATGAGAACTGTGGAACACATTAACTTGGATTGTCTCTGCCTCCCGGTTTATGTGCTAATTGCTGCCCAGGATTTTAGCTTCACCTTGTACTTATGAGTCATTTTTACTGATGCAGTTAGTGATGATTTAGATTTATACATGTTATTTGCCAATTTATTTTCTCACTATTGCTTCTTGTGTTCTATTCCTTCCTCCAGGGTTCAGTATAAGTTTTCTTGAAGTATAATTTTTAGTATTCTTTTAGCAATGTTCTGTGAGTAGTAAATTCCATTTGCCTTTGTCTGAAAATGTCTATATTTTACTCTCATTTCTAAATAATAGTTTTTTTGACCATACAATTCAAGATAAACAGTTATTTCCTCTCAGTTCACTGACAGTATTATTCCATTTTTAAAAGCTGTTGTTGAGGATTTTGCTGTCAGGTTTTTGTAGTTCCTCTGTAGTAATTTGCTTTTTAACTTCTCCCTAATAACTCCTCTTTGTCTTTATATGTTTTGTGTTTATGGTGCTCCATAGTTTTACTACAATGTGTTTAGATCTGGAATTATTCTGACTTTTTCTACTTGGGTCTTCTAGTGATTCTTGAATCTGACAATTCATGTCTTTTATGAATTCTGGAAAATTCTTCGTCATCATCTCTTCCAATATCTTTTAACCCATTTTAGAAGTCCTAGTCCTACGTTAGACCATTTTATTATATCCTTGATATCTCTTAGCTTTTCTTTTATATTTTTCTCTTCAACTCATGATTCATTTTGGGGGATTTCCTGAGGTCTATATTGCATTGCATTTCATTCTACTCTCTTCACTTGTTTCCAGTCTGCTGTTTTGCTCATTTATTGATGTTTTCCTTATAGTAACTATATTTTCAAAATCAAGAAATTCTCTTTGCTTCTTTAAAAAATCTTTCATGAAAAAAATAATATCTTCTTTCTTTCTTTTGGTCTTAGATTCTTATTTTACATTTTTAATGAATAAATTTATTTTATAGTCTCAAATTATTCTATGGATCTACTGGTTTATGTCTAATCCTGAAGTTCCTTGTGTCTGCTTATTTTCTCTTCTGAAGGAATATTTTTTTGTATGGTTTGTAATTTGGGGCTATGAGCTCATTTTCACAAGCCTTTATCTGAGGGGATCTTGTAGAGCCCACACTTAGATTATGCTGCTTCAGAGCAGTTTTGCATTTGTTTCTGCAGTTTGGGAAATCCAGACTGAATTCATATATGACCTCATACGCCTATTTCTCATCCTCTACTCCAAGCCTAAATTTCAGGAGATAACGTTTTTCTTCTTTATAACCCAAATCTGTTAGTTATCCAGGTGTTCTCTTTTCTCTCCTGGTTGATCAATTTTTTTTCAACAGATCTTTATGTATCCAGGATCATTTTCTTCCACATACCCTTAGCACTGATGTCAAATGATCTTTCTTAAAGAAGATTCAGATCATATTGATCCTTTGGTGGCTTACCAGGAAGCTATAGAACAAACTCCAGCCCCTTGAAAAGGTCTGGCCCCTGCTTTGTCATTTCTGACCTCAGTGCTCACTTTTCTCTCATTGACACTTCATGTTTAAGCTGAAGAATTGATCATTTCTGGAATATATTGTGACCTGTCTTGTTTCAGTGCTTTTGCACGTGCTGCTTCATCATTAACTGCCCTCCTTTCCTTGGTTAACTTTTGCTATTATTTAAGACAAATTAGGAATCTTAGAGAAGTGCTTTCAACCTTCAGCTCAATATCGTCTTGTTTTTGTTTGTTGGTTGGTTTGTTTGCTTTTAAAGAATAAAAAACAAAGGGAGAGTTTATCATTTTGTATTCCTAAGTTCTTCATATTTCCACACTTAAAACCAAATCAAACTGTGCCTCTGGGACAGTATATACGTTTGGAGAAAGAATTGAACATATGCTTCAGTTGAAAATCGTATATATTTCAAAGTCATATCTGTAGGGGGATGTTAGTGAAAAATTGTATATTTGTAATATTGTGTATTTCATTGCCAAATTGCCTTTTGGAAGGTTCTGAAAAACAAAGGAAGTGGATCTGTTTACGTGGCCTTTTTAGTAAAATAGAAGAACTGGATTCTTATTTTGTCTCTACTACTAATATGCTGAGTATCTTCTTTCTTGCTTTGGTTTCCTTCTTTTTATTTATTTAAAAAATTTATTATTATTATTTTTAAATCTTTTGGCCATGCCACATGGCATGTGGGATCTTATTCCCCAACCAGGGATCAAACCCACGCCCCCTGCATTGGAAATGCAGAGTCTTAACCACTGGACCTCCAGTGAAGTTCTGGTTTCCCTCTTTTTATTTTTATTTATTTAAATTAGTTAACTAATTTATTTTTGGCTACATTGGGTCTTTGTTGCTGCATGCAGGCTTTTTCTAGTTGTGGCGATCAGGGGCTACTCTTCATTGCGGTGCGCGGGCTTCTCATTGCAGTAGCTTCTCTTGTTGCGGAGCACAGGCTCTAGGTGCACAGGTTTCAATAGTTGTGGCGTGCGGGCTCCGTAGTTGTGGCTCATGGGCTCTAGAGCACAGGCTCAGTAGTTGTGGCGCACGGGCTGAGTTGCTCCACGGTATGTGGGATCTTCCCGGACCAGGGCTCAAACCCGTGTCCCCTGCATTGGCAGGCAGATTCTTAACCATCGTGCCACCAGGGAAGTCCCAGTTTCCCTCTTATTAAAGTGAAGATGTTGGTTGAGATGATCTCCAAGTTTTCTTTCACCTCCAAAATCCTCCTACTGATTCCGAGAAGTGTCGTAGACATCTAGAAATATTGTATTGTAACCCTCTTCTCTACGTTACCATCACTTCTTTTTGGTTGGTAAAATTCAGCTAATGAATGGCTCATAATCCTTAGAAAATATACAATGTTTAAGGTAAATTTACATTAAAAATACTTTATTGAATATAAAGTACTTAGTTAATATAAACACTAATCAGAAAGTTTTGGCTAATATCAAAATTTGAAGGCAAAGACAGATTTTTAAACCTTGCTTTGACTTAAAAGAGCAGCAATGAAGATCAGAAATGCAGTGCTTCAGTAATGTGGACTTAAAGCCCAGTTAATGGGTAAAGCCCTCTCTGGGTAATATCAACTAGCTTATGTTTTCAGTCTCAGTTGGTGCTTGCTTTACTACAAATGTATCCGGGTTCGAACACTCTAAAGATCAATAACCCTTTTGATACGCTTGCCAATTTCCAGTGTTGATGAGCAATTTCTTTCAAGCAGCTTGTCTTCAAATGTTAGGGTTCCTTCATAGGAAATAAAAAGTGCCATAATTTCCGATGAACCATCCGCCTGCTAGTGACATTTAATTATTTTTCCCATAATTAGCTGCGATGACTCAATCCCTGAAAACTTTAAAGAACTTGTCCTAAATTTACTGTGTAAAAAATATTTGCTCTAAATTTTCTTTGAGTTATTTATATAAGTTAATAGCTTTTTGAATGTTACATCTTGAATGAAAAACTAGAATATTTATGATGTTTAAGACATTTGAGTTGGGTAGAAGCATCTTTATAAATGGAGAAGAATATTGGAAAGAAATAAATTTCTTTTTGTTGAAATTTATGAAAATACACAGCTAATCAGTGGTGATATTTCAATTTTTTTCTCCATGATTCTATTACCTTCTTCTCCTTTCTTATTTTATTATATATATCTCAATTCTTCTCACCAATTTCTTCTTTCACCTCCTCCTTCAGCTCTACTTCCTCTTTCTTTCTTCCTTCTCTCTTTTTCCTTTCCTTTAAAATTTTTCTTTTTCTCCTTCCTTTCTCTCTTATTCTTCCTTTTATTTTTTATTATATAAATATTTATCTATATGCAAATCTCACCGGTAAGTCGAAGCAGGAATGAGATTTATAAGCAAAGAAGCAGAATGTCAAATTGTAAGATAAAAGGAATCACTTTTTGTGTATTAGACAAATACAGACAGAATAGAATAACAACAGATTCTTTCACGTTCCTGGTGACCATAGGTTGTCCTTTTATTTCCATTAAATGTATGAAACAATTCAGTGATTTTTCACTCCATGTATTTATTTTGAATATAAATTGGTCTGCGGAACTATGTTTCTCTCTGTTAAGTTGTAGTTTTGGCTGCTAGTTGAGTATACCATGAATTAATAATCATTTGATATTGACTTCAGTTGAGGTGAATACAAAGATTTATTGACCTGAGTGGAAAATATGGACCAAAGTGAAACCTCTGTCAATATTTATTTACTTTTACAGGGACAATTAATCTTGATACTCACTGAAACAAGAAGTCGATATATGTATTGTAGTATACTTTTGGAGACTTCCATTAGAAATATTGGCGAGTCCCCTGTTCATGGCCATAGATTTAAAAGACCTATCAATTTAAATGTTTTGGATATCAAGGGCTAAAGCATGTGAAATATCACAGTGTGCTTCTCCAGAAATAAGAAATCAAGAGTCTTCTCAGAGTAGATTAATGGGAATTCCTCTTTTCATTTCAGCTGATGCTTTTTTAGTAATAGGAACTGCCAAGAAGGCAACCAGTACTGAGTTCTCGATGAATGACTTCATCTTGTTAGCAGATGGGGTAAACTCTTCCATGAGAGAGTTCTGCAGTGCTTCTCCCGGTGGTGAATGACACTGGTGATTAAAACTCCCCAGTGCATCTTAGTTTCTTCATGAGAGCTTCCTTTGTAGGCAGCCCTTACCAATGGGAGAAGCCCAGGCTGTGAGATTTGGACTTCTGATTCTTAGGGTTTTTCTTTTCTTCTCTTTTGGAATAAAATAGTGGTGGAGGTAAGAGAAACTTCTACTTTACAATGACTGAAAATGTAATGAAGCACTTGACATGTATGTATGAAGTATTAATGTTGAATTTCCAGTGAGAGAGCATATTCTCTTTAGTCAATAAATTCCCTATTCAGAATGTGATCTCAAGAACTGTGCTTAAAATTTCTTCTCCCCCTAAAATGGTTAAAAAATTTTTTTAAATTTTTTCTCCTCCCCCCCCAACCCCCAAAAAGTAACAAAAAGAACAAACAAACTAAAACAATTAATACTTCACAGGAATCCCATTTGAGATCTTTAAGATATGGTATTAGAGTGATTGACTTTTACTTAGTTAAGAATGAAACCTGCCTTCGCTATATAAATTTAGATAAAAAGCTCACATGTCACTTTGCAGCCTTCATTGCAACAATTCGGTAGAGATCAGAGATTGCCTTACTTAGGGAAATGTCCAAAAAAACAGTGAAAGATATTGATGATATATATGATATTATATATAAATTAATTACATGATATAATATATAAATTATGTAATGTGATATATAATATTATATATAAATTAATTTGCCATTGGGATAATTTAACATATTTAACAACAAATTTTTGGAAGAGATAAATTGTATTCCAGACATTGTGAACAATTTTCAGGGTTAAAAAAAATTTTTTTTAATGGCCAGTCTTGACACTGTTTCAGAATTGTTTATAACACCCAACATAACATGTCTTGATATATAGCAGAAAGTCATAAATTTGCTAATAACCACGAACAACAAACACATTAGTAAATTTGTGCTCAGCTTTAAGTTTTCAACTTTTTTTTTTTTTGCGGTACGCAGGCCTCACTGTTGTGGCCTCTCCCGTTGTGGAGCACAGGCTCCGGACGCGCAGGCTCAGCGGCCATGGCTCACGGGCCCAGCCGCTCCGCGGCATGTGGGATCCTCCCGGACCGGGGCACGAACCCGTGTCCCCAGCATCGGCAGGTGGACTGTCAACCACTGCGCCACCAGGGAAGCTCCAACTTTTTTTTTTAACTGATATTTTCTGCCACCCTAAAGTAATGATTTCTTTGGGGTGGAAGATTTACTTATTTTCATAAAATTTTGTTGCTTTTCCTGGTTATAATACAAATGTGTATTTTTTTTTGAGGGGGTTAACTTGTGAAGTACAGAAAAACCTTTTAAGAAGTTGTACTATGTGGTGTTAATGAGGATAGCACAAGCAAAACAAAAACAAAGCAAAAAGCAAAACAATGAAAACCACCAAATAACAAACAATATCTCTCCCTCTCCCCCACCCCCATCCCAGTCACATGAATTCTTAAATACCCAGAAGATGCAGTCCTTCTAGTTACTTGTCCTTGACATTTTGCAGGCACAGCCGTAAAAAACACATGCACACAAATACACGCCTTCATCTTCCACAGAGCAGCCTCCTGGAAAGTACAGGCTTCCTGCACATATCTCAGAAACAGCTCATCTTCCTTCCTCTCCTTTCCGAGGAACAAGAATCATCCACCTCTGTGGTGCATAGAAGCCCTATCATCAACCAGCCTCGACAAGCACAACAGAGAAACGCTGAAGGGCCCTATGCTGTAATTGGTGGAAGGAAAACAGCCGGTGATGTCTATGGAAGGCCAGTTTATTTATATAAACCTGAGAGCTGTGGACAAAGTGATTAAAAAGATGAGAAGGGGGCTTCCCTGGTGGCACAGTGGTTGAGAGTCCGCCTGCCGATGCAGGGGACACGGGTTCGTGCCCCGGTCCGGGAAGATCCCACATGCCGTGGAGCGGCTGGGCCCGTGAGCCATGGCCGCTGAGCCTGCGCGTCCGGAGCCTGTTCTCCGCAACGGGAGAGGCCACAACAGTGAGGGGCCCGCGTACCGCAAAAAAAAAAAAAAAAAAAAAAAAAGATGAGAAGGAAAGAAAGTGGGAAGGGGCTGGAGGAGGACGGGAGAAGCAGTGGTGAAGGGGGAGGGCATGAGCAGTGGGCTGAGAGCAGGTAAGAAAGAGGCACAGCAGTGAAGAGAGAGCGTGGAAGGGGCCAGATTGGTACACACCTTAGAACCATCCTCCTGAAGATAAAGGATCTTCCCTTCCACTGAGACGCACTCTAGTAGTCCTTAAAGAATCTAAATTGTCATGTTGAAGGCAAGCTAGAGGGTAAAGCTCATGGGGTGGAGGTCAGGATGGGGGGCGATATTCATGGAACAGTATATATGACAAAGAAACGCTTTCAGTTAAAATAAAAGGAGAGGAAGGTGTTTGCTTGTCTGAAAAAAAACGTAACTAGATTTGAATTCTTCACATTTCAATGTGTTAGTCTTTGGCAACCTCCATAAAGCCATCACCGTATTTTTTCATACCAAGAGTTTAAAGTGATGACTCCAGTTTGACTGGTGGGTGGATCAATGTGGAAAAAGGCCTTTGTCTTTACTGTGGAAGCTGTGTAGACTTTGGAGACGGATGGACCAAGGTTCAAGTCTCTTGGTAGTTCTCTGATATTGCACAATTTACCTACTTTCTGTTTTCTCAGTTGAAAAATGGGGGATTTATCTGAAAATTTTGTGGCGATTAAAATTTTTAAATGTATTTTAAAAAGTGCCTAGTTCACTGCCTGGCACACACTTAATTGTGTGCTCATTTATGTTAGTTGCCATCCGCCATGTGAAGAGCTTTTGAAGTCCCTGTAAGAAAAAGGCCATGAAAATTGAGAAGAAGAAATATAGGATGATAAGATTTTTCGTGGTTGTATTATCATATGCGCCTGCCTTCTAAATTTGTTCCCTAGAATCAGGCAGCATTTTTTTTTTTGAGGGAAGAGGAAATCTGAAAATGAGACCTTTAATTCATCATCGTATCCTTGCTGCTCAGACATATTAGTCTGTGTCTGCTTTGTTTTACTCGCAGTGCTTTCTCTAATTGCAGAGGTATGTGAAGGCCACCGTCTTTAGCAGGGTCTGGGCCTTGTCACTCTCTCCCCCATTGGCTACACTCCAAACGTACTGGCTTCAAGACCCCAAACTCCTTTCCTCCTCAAGGTCTTCTTACCTCTGCTTGAAATACTAGACTCCTCCTTTCCTCTCGCGTCTCCTCCATCTCTGTTTTTTATACACACACACACACACACACACACACACACACACCCCCCGTATGTGTTTGGCTAATTCCTACCTAATTCCTATTTACATCTTACATTAATTGTCACTTCCTGCCTGAGACCCCAGCCCCGGTTAGATACGTTGGTTTAAAGCTTTCTCAACATCTTTCCTCCTACTTATCACAATTATGATTAATTAATTATCTGGTAGGTATTGGCTCCTTTCTGCCTTTCTTTCTGGCTAAAACATCAGTGAAGGCAGGGACTACGTTTGTTTTGGT